>NC_056744.1:1797621118-1797637858 GCF_019279795.1 Protopterus annectens
GATTTCTAGTGAGATTAGTTTATGATCTGATCTCACCAATGAGGGATATACTTCCGGTGTGGAGCATTTTGTTCCCATGTTCGTGATGATGAGATCAAGTATGTTTTCACCTCTTGTGGGGATGGTGACTAGTTGTTCCATGGCATTTGAGTTTATGAACTCCAGGAACCTTTGGGCTAGAGTGTTTGGGCTTGAGTATTGTTCCCAGTCTATATTAGGGTAGTTGAAGTCACCTAGTATGATGGTGTTTGGAGATACATTTATCCCCTCTAGTGTTTTTAGGAAGGCCATGTGAGGTTCCTGAGTTTGAGAGGGTGGCCTGTAACATGCTACAAATTGCAGAGCAGTTTTGCCTATGGTTAGTTGCACCTGGATGGTCTCCAATGCATCGTGCATTGCCACCAACCTTGAGGTGTGGGTGTCCTTTATGAATATGGACACCCCCCTCCTTTCTTGGTGTTGTCCGGATTTTTGGGCCGGAACGCATGATATGAGGTAAAACCTGATAGTGCTGGGGTGCTCTCAGGAGCCTTGAACCAGGATTCTGTCACAGCACAGACATCAATGTTCTTCATACTGAGAAGGGCCTCGAGTGCGTGCATCTTGAGATTGAGACTTCTGGCACTGAGCAGCATTACCCTTAGTTTTTTTTCCTTTTTTGTGTTGTAGGGTGGTAGGTTTAGAATTTGAGCCTTGCCTAAAAAAGGCACTATGGGGGTGGCAAGAGTCTTTGCCAATATCCGGAAGCCCATGGGTGACTGGTGCAAGCCATCCCTTGCGAAGCATCGTGGCTTGTCCAGCATGTCATCCCAGGCAGACAGACATTAGATCCCCTTTGAATGACACCAGAATTTAAGCCAATTATTAAAGCTGATCATCTTATCACTGTATTGTGGCATCATTCTAGGTGAAGGAGGATACTGCTCAAGGTCAGGGTCATACCTGCCTGGGCTACATAATCAGAGAGCTCCTCAATGTCTCTTTTCATGTAGTCCAAGGAGGTACGTTTCAGGTTGTTGACACCAGCGTGCACAATGACTGAGTCGTACTTGTACCTGTTGTTGAGAGACCTGAGTGCTTGCGTTATGTGGCTGATTCTGGCGCCCGACAGGCAGCTTACTGTGGCCTTCTCCTTACTCAGTCTGGTGAGCGGGACGTCAGTGTGTCTGACTATGGAGTCACCAATGACGAGTGTGTCTGGCATTGTGTTTGGCCTTAAGGGCTGTGACTGTTTGACACTCTGACTGTGTGGTCTATGTGTTGCATGTGTTGGGTCCTGAGGTGGTAGTTGTTTGGGTGTCTGCTTTGGTGGCCTCTGCTGTTTTGGTAGATTTTTGATCAGAGCTTCCGAGTATGTCTTTGTGTGATTGTGTATGATTTGAAGTTGTGATGGTACTATGTGTGACTGGGTATGTAGTGTGTGTGGTTACCTTCTCCTCCTGTCTGGTCTTGCCAGTCCTATGTTGAGAGAGCTCAGCCTCCAGTTTGGCTGTATAGTTGCATCTCTCGCATGTATTTGTGTTTTGTGGGAGAAGGAGAGGGTTGTCTGTGTACATGAGGCAATTGTAACATTGCCTCAATATTCCCAGGTTCACCAGCTGAGCAGGAGAGGACACTAGCAACTGATCCCTCGACATGCTAGAAGGAATAGATAAAAAAACTTACAAAAGACTCCGGGGGATGTGGGTTCTAGGCTGGTGGAGTACTATCTATAATAAGAGTGCTTTATCAGGGTGAAAGTACTGTAGGAGCAAGTGCTAGGCTTTACAGATAGAGAATAGTTTACTTGGGAATCAAGTAGAGATGAACTTTTTAGTTATAGGATACTCTGGTTAGATCAGCAGTACAGTTCGAGGAAGGTAGTTTTAAGGGAAAAATTGAAGAGTGGAATTTAGGTAGCCCGAATAGTTTAACCTTGTTAAACCGCCGCTGCTCTTGTGTGCAACAGTGGCAACTCGGCGCTAAATCGCTCTAAATCGTGCTAAAGCGCGCTAACGCGTGCTTTATAGCAGGGGGCTGGAAAAAACAGGAAATGACCCAAAATGGCCAACAAATTACTAGCTGCTGTCTCTAACCACTCCTCTGAGGACAAACAAGCAGCTCAGTACTCCCCACTCCCACTGGTGAGTAAAGTAACTACCTCTGGCCACACATTTAAATGGAGGAACACAGGAACCAAATACAAAGCCCAGGGATCAGCAAAATCTGATCACTGGAACAACTAGCTAGGAAAGTTTAGGAAAGCAGAAGTATTTGTGTGTGTGTGTGTATATTTATGTATATGTATATATATATATGTATATATATATATATATATATATATATATATATATATGTATATATATATATATATATATATATATATATATATATATATATATATATATATATATATATATATATATACACATATCTATATATATATATATATATATATATATATATATATATATATATATATATATAATGTGTGTGTGTGTACTTAAAACTTAGACTTACTGCTCTGTCTACCTTGTTGGACTAAGAAAACACGGCTGACACGAATTGTAGATTTGAGCGCTTTTGTTCGCAGCTTTATTGATGCTACATTGAACTTCTTCAGAAATCTACTCATACAGCATTCATAGTTAGTATATATATATATATATATATATATATATATATATATATGTATAGGTTCATAGGTTTATACTAGGCTAACTGCCCTAGAGCATTTATAAGTTATGTGGCTTACGCCGCCCCTTATGTTAGAAATGCTGTGCCCATTAGTTTGTTTTGCCTCTGTCCAGTAGTGACACAGAGATGATTCCCGGGGTAAACCTACGATCTCCCATCCACCTGTCAAGATTTCTCTTGAACAGAGCCAGCGAGGTGCTCTGCCTCACATGGACCGGGATTTTATTCCACAGCATGGGGAGTCTTTGGGTGATGAATCTATCCCTCCAGCACGTCCTATTTATATCCATGCTAAGGTTCAAGTCTCTTCCTCTAGTGGTTTTGGTGGATTTGTTTTTTTTGAGGTGGAGCATGTCCATTAATTCCGGGTTGGTCATGGCCTTGTATGTCAGGCACAGGTCACCTCTGAGCAGACTGTATGCAACTGAATAGAGTTGGAGTTTCTTCAGTCTGGCAGCATATGACAGGTTTTGGAGTCCCTTTATCCTTTTGGTGAGGAACTTTTGGGGTGTCTCCAATTGTTGCAGGTGTCGGGTGAGATACATCCCGAATGGGGCATTGTACTCGATCATTGGTCTGATAAGTGAAGAGTACAGGGGAACAATGACCTCACTTGATCTGGATGTGAATCCCTTCATGATCAGGTGGGCAATGTAGAAGGTCTTTCGAACCACTTTAGCAACGTGAGTGTCAAACGAGAGGCCACTGTCAACCTGGGTCCCCAGGTCCCTGATAACCTCTTCTGTGCTTAGTGGGTTGCCACCTATATGGTAGCTTGGGGTTACCTTGTTTTTCCCGAAGGGTATGACTATACACTTTTTTGCGTTTAACTTCAGGCCATGGCTCTGGCACCATCTATCAGTTTCCGTCAGACCCCTCTGAAGGATGTCTGCGTCCGATGTACTATCCACTATGGCACCCAGTTTGCAGTCATCCGCAAACTTTGTCAGCCATAGTCCTCCTATGTTTGCCTGTACTTCTGCGAAGTAGATGCCGAACAACAGGGGCCAAGGACTGAGCCCTGTGGGACTCCACTTGTAACCGGCTTGGAGTCTGACGTGGCTCCAGCAACTCTAACCCTGTGGGTTCTGTCCTTTAGCCAGTTTGCAACCCATCTTGTGACATATGGGTTTACATTTAAGCTGGTTAGTTTCTCTATAATACCCGAGTGGGGTATTGTCGAAAGCTTTTGCAAGGTCAAGGTAGGCTGTATGGACTGCCTTTCCCTCATCAATGGCCTTGGTGACTGTTTTGAAGAAGTCGACCAAGTTCAAAAGGCAAGATCTGCCCTTGACAAAGCCAAACTGGGTTGGGTCCAAGGTCTGCAAGTCCCCTATGTCCTTGTTTGAGTTCCATTATGATCCTCTCCATAGCTTTGCAGACCAGGCTTGTTAAGCTCATGGGGCGGTAATTACCAGGGTCCGTAGAGGCACCGCCTTTGTGGAGTGGGACCACAGTTGCCGTACGCCACTCCTTGGGCACATATCCTGTGGTGAGGCTAAGATTAAACAGCTGCCTTATGTGCGGGTTTAGTTCTTCATTAAGTTCATGTAGCACACAGCCAGGGACCCCATCCAGTCCCATTGACGCTGTGTTTTTAGATTTAGAGAGAGCAGCTTTCACCTGCGCATTTGAGATGTCTGGGAGGCTACACTCAGTTGGGATAGTTATCTCTCCTTTTGGGGGGGAGAGGGGGTGAAGTTTGCGCTGAACCTGTCTGCCAGTATGTTGGCAATGTCTGTGGGTTCAGTGATTTTTGTATCATTTTGGACTAATTCTGAGCATATTTGGGAGTTTCCACCCAGGTTTCTGACATAGCTGAAGAGGGCCTTATGATTGTCTTTTGAATCTGTAGCAGTTTTTCTCTCAAAGTTGGCCTTGGATGATTTTATGAGGGATCGTAGTTTCTTGCTAGTGCTGATCAAAGATGCCTTCCCTTTTTGGGATTTTGCTCTATCATGTAATAGCTTTCTCCTCTTATTGTAAAGTTTGTTTATGGCTGGGGTCCACCAGACTGGACGTTTGCCCTTGGTGGAAAGAGTCTTGGTTTTATTTGGGATTGCCTGATCCATGCAGTCCTGAAGGTGTTCATAGAAGGCATTTGTAAGGGCTTCTGCAGCTTGGGTTGTGGTTTCCATTGGCTCGGGGGCCTTGAAGGATACCACACCTGTCTTGAGTAGTGTGAAGTTTGCTTTAGAGAAGTTCTTCACTGTGGTCTTTTTTGTTTGGGGTGGGGGCGGGATGTGGATTTCTAGTGAGATTAGTTTATGATCTGATCTCACCAATGAGGGATATACTTCCGGTGTGGAGCATTTTGTCCCCATGTTCGTGATGATGAGATCTAGTATATTTTCTAGTCTTGTATGGACGGTGACTAGTTGTTCCATGGCATTTGAATTTATGAACTCCAGGAACCTTTGGGCTAGAAAGTTTGGGCTTGAGTAATGTTCCCAGTCTATATTCGGGTAGTTGAAGTCACCCAATATGATGGTGTTTGGTGATACATTTATACCCTCCAGTGTCTTCAGGAAGGCTGTGTGGGTTTCCTGAGTTTGAGAGGGTGGCCTGTAGCATGCTACAAATTGTAGAGCAGTTTTGCCTATGGTTAATTGCACCTGGATGGATGTCCTTCAAGAATGCAACTGCAGTCATAACATGTGGGTTGTCCTGCCTCAGGCAGCCCTCGGTCGGCCGCATTCCAAAGTCTGGGTCCGACGTCGGCTGATGTCGCATTTCTCTCTGACGTCAGAGCGGCTGGAGTACATAAGCATTAGCCGATGCCATTTTCTTCAGTCTTTCTTGCCGCGCGGTGCCCGAAGCAGAAGCAGTTCGCAAGTGCCGGTCGGTCAGCTCCTGTATTCTACGATACCGAAGTCCTCAAAAAAGCCAAGTACCCCGTTGGGGACCTTTTCTTGCCTCAGCCGATGTCAGAAATTACTGAAAAAGTTAACAATTGTTTTTTTTGTGGTAAACAAATACCTCATAAGGATTTCCACTCTTACTGCCTCGCTTGCCTGGGCCCAGACCACGACGTCTCGGCCTGTGTAGCCTGTGCTCGCTTAAACAAGCGCACTCTCAGGCGCGGGCGGAGTTCGCTGAAGATTTTTTCGCGATAAATTTGTTACACCATGCCGCGATCTTCCGACATCGCAAACTCCCAAAAGCGAAAACCGGGACCGACATCCTCGGCCCGCATCTACCACCGACTCCACGCCAAAACCTAGCGTGAGTGCTCCGTTCCTCTGAGACTGTCTCCCACCGCCGAACCGAAGACACCGCATTACCGATGACTCCGATTCCAGACATTACTCCGCCAGTTATAGACTTTCCTCCGGATACCGAAACCGAGGAAATGCCCGAGACCATTGCTGTAGACAAGGTCACTCCTGCACGTGGAGCTGCCAGGCCTCTTATGGCCATGTCTATTAAGGCCTACACTAGGGCTAAGGCAGCCAGCAAAACAAAGCATATTACTTCCAAATCCTTACCTCAGCCGACTACGGAGACACAAATTATGTGCATGGCTGCTGATTTAATTTCCATGATTAGAGGTTCAAAGGCCCATCCTGAGAGAGCATCCCAGCCTCCTCCTGATAAAAGGCCCCGGGTTGAACCCTCTGACCCTACTCCTTCAGATGAAGACTTTGAGGGCTCTGTCCACTCTGATAGCCAGGAAGAGCTCTTCCAGACCTATGAGGACTCGGATGCAGAAGATTCCATCCCTTCGGCCTCCCCTCCTGAGGATATTTCTTTTGGGGAAGTTCTGCACACCATGAGGGAACATTTCAAGTGGCAGGGTCAGGAATATTCTGATTCTAGGAAACGCCTTAGGACTTTCCTTAAGAAGCCTCTGCACAGGCCCTTAGCTATTCCTCCTGTACTTGATGTTCTGGATGATTTGTATTCTGACTCTAGTGCTACCCCTGATTCTCTGTCTCCTGCTCCAGCCAAGCCCGACAGGTATTACAGGGTCCCAGAAACTCATTCCCATTTATTCAGGGCCCATACTGCTGATTTGGAAACTATTTCACAGGGGCCTAAAGGAGTTTCAGCCTCCACCTCAAAAAATCCTTTGCCCTCCAACAGGGAAGCAAGGTCATTAGAGAGATGGAGCAAAAAGGTTTACACATCCACTACCTTATCTATGAGGGCCTTAAATTGCCTTTTTCATATGTTACAATATCAGGATTCTCTCTTAGAAGATTTACAAAAAACATTAGCTTCTCCTGATCCTTTAGACAGGAAGACTTTGCAGGAAGCCGTACATAACACTCAGCAAGTAAGCAATCACTTCCTGCAGTGTGGATAGGATGCACTGGAAGCTTCATGTAGGGCAGCTATGACAGGGGCAGTGATTCGTAGACATGCTTGGTTAAAAGATCAACCTCTACCAGATCATGTAAAAGCAAAACTTCTGGATGCACCTTTGGAAAAGAACAAGATTTTTGGTGCAAATGCTAAGGATGTGTTAAAGATCATCGAAGAAAAAGCAAAATCAGTTCAGACTGTGAAAGATTTCCTCGAGGTTCAACCCCACAGATTCAGTAGGAATTGGCCTTCAAAAAACTGGTCCTTTCCTAATCCAGAAAAGTTTCAAAGGGGTAAGAGCAGACGTGGCTGAGGAAGAGGCCAATACAGAGTCCCTTACAGGGGACGACAATGGCAGCCAGGAAACCAAAGAAGTGACGCAGGGGTTTCACCTGCCCAGCAACCACAAACTCAATGACTTTCCTCTATTACCGCCTACCAGGGAACAACTAGAAGCTCCCTTGGGCGGGAAATTATCTCTGTTTGCAGAAAACTGGCACAGACTGACAAAGGACAAATGGATTTTGGACATTATAGACCGAGGGTACAGGTTTCATTTCCATACCTTACCAAGAAAACAAGGCATGCCAAACCTACCACAAAATCAAAGGGCAGAGGCTATCAAGCAAATCACTCTGCTTACTCGAATGAAAGCAATAGAAAGAGTTCCACAACAAGAACAGGGGTTTTACTCAAGACTGTTCCTTGTTCCAAGAAAAGAATCTCAATGGAGACCAATACTGGACTTGTCCGCATTAAACACCTTTCTCATAGTACCAAAGTTCAAAATGCTGACTCTACAGCAACTCCTTCCCATGCTGGGCAAGGAGTCGTGGCTGATTACTCTGGACCTCAAGGAGGCATACCTGCATGTCCCGATCAGACACAGCTGCAGAAGATACCTCAGATTTCTTGCAGGGCCAGAGCATTATCAATTCTCAGCATTGCCATTTGGCTTATCTACTGCGCCCAGAGTATTTACAAAATGCCTGGCTTCAGTAATTTCACATTGCAGGCTCCAGGGTATACAAATTTACCCGTACCTGGACGACTGCCTCATACAAGCGGACGACAAATTGATGTTGATAAAAAACCTGGATTATGTCATACGATTACTTCAAGCTCTGGGATACACAGTCAACTTCCAAAAGTCAAGACTGCAGCCATCCCAGCAAATAATCTTCTTAGGAGCCAAACTAGACACAGCCTCTCAGATGGCTTACCTGACAGAAGACAAGCAAGAGAAGTTAACTCATTACTTCAAAGGTTTAGCAAAACTCACCCAGATGACTGCAAGGAGATTCCTACAGGCCCTGGGTTACATGGCATCCTGCATTCTACTGGTTCCATTAGCAAAACTACACATGAGAAAGCTTCAATGGTACCTAAAAAGCATTTGGTCTCAACACAGCAACAACTTGGAGACAATCATACCACTCATTCCATGCCTACAAAAGGAATTCCTATGGTGGGCCTCGTGAGCTAGGAAAACACAGGTATGTCATTAAAAAACCACAGATAACACAGACCATGACTACAGACGCCTCAGACATTGTGTGGGGGGCGCACATGGAAGGCAGGTGTATACAAGGACAATGGTCTCCAAAGGAAACACATCTGCATATAAACCAAAAGGAAATGCTGGCAGTAATGCATGCCATCGAGGCTTTTCAACACCAACTCCAGCAAGGCCATTTAATGATACGGACAGACAACACCACTGTGATGTGGTACATAAACAAGCAGGGGCACCCACTCTTACCCCTTTGCAGACTGACAATGCAGCTTTGGGAGAAATCACTGAGCCTAAACATCCAGTTACAATCCCAGTTTGTTCCAGGAAAAGACAATGTGTTGGCGGACAGCCTAAGCAGGAATTTCACAGATCCACGAGTGGAGGTTACATCCGAAGGCCTTCAGACAACTCACTTCGACATGGGGCAAGCCAGAAGTGGACCTATTTGCCTCTCACCTCAACCATCTTCTACCAAAATTTTGCACAGGGACATACCATCCAAAAGCTTGGAAAATAGATGCCCTCTCATTCAACTGGAACTCCCTAGCAATCTATGCATTCCCACCTCTGCCACTGATGACCTCAGTATTTCTAAAGATCAAAGCAGAGAAGCCCAAGGGAATCATAATAGCTCCGGATTGGCCAAGACAACACTGGTACCCACTACTACGGAGCATATGTCACACCAGGAGGTGGGCCCTCCCTCAGTGGCCTCTACTTTTGACTCAACACAATTTCGAAACACTGCATCCAAACCTTCAGACACTGCAGCTAACAGCCTGGGAGATCCCATAAATAACTTCAGCTTATCTCTCTCCAAGGAAGTTCAGCGGATACTAACAGAAGCTCGAAGACCATCCACCAGAAAGGTTTACTTAGCAAAGTGGAAAAGATTCAGCAATTGGAATACCAGCAAGGGACATGATGCATCATTGCTGAACATCCCACTTATCTTGGAATATTTGGCAGATATGTTAAAGAACGGCCTCTCATATTCTTCCATAAAGATACATGCATCTGCAATTTCAGCTAGATACAACACTGATCCTCCTGTTTTCTCTCACCCCTTACTAAGACAATTCCTCAGGGGAATCAAGAACATTAAGCCACCAAGAAAGGCCCCAGTGCCAGCCTGGCACCTCAATTTTGTCTTAGAAAAACTGACTCTACCTCCTTTTGAGCCAGCAGCTTCAGTTGTCTTGCAATTTCTCTCATGGAAGACAGCTTTCCTGTTGGCAATTACCTCAGCAAGAAGGGTTTCGGAGCTACAGGCCCTAATGGCAATTCCACCCTTTATTATTTTCCACAGAGACAGGGTTTCATACTTTTATGCCAAAGGTGGTATCTAGGGTTTCTCTAAATCAAGCCATTCATCTGCCTGCTTTCTTCCCCAATCCTGAGAATAAGGGGGAAAGACTTTTGCATACCTTGGACATTCACAGACAACTTCGATACTACCTGGACAGAACCAAGGCCAGTAGGAAGTCTGAACAACTTTTTGTAGCTTACGCCCCTGCAGTCCAAGGAAAAGCAATTTCAAAACAGACTATTTCTAAATGGATTGGACATTGCATCAGGTTCTGTTATTCCTTTCATGGAAAGACTGTTCCAGCCAATGTCAGACCACATTCCACCAGAGCTACAGACACCTCTACAGCATTTTTAAGAGGGGTGCCTACCAAGGACATTCTAGAAGCTGCTACATGGAGCTCCGTGCATACATTCTCCAAACACTGCAATCTCCCTCTATATTCCAGATCCAGAGCAGGCTTTGCTTCGGCAGTCCTGCAGGGTTTGATTGCCACTCCATCTCTTTCCTAGAGCATACCTCCTCCCCCAGCTAAGCTATGGTATTCTACCCACATGTTATGACTGCAGTTGCATTCTTGAAGGACATAGTACAGTTTTATACCTACCATAAATGTAGATGTCCGATAGACATGCAACTGCAGTCCGATTTTTCCCTCCCTCCATTCCCCTCTATGCCTAGGGTCCACTCCTATCCCTGTTACTCTTCGCTGGGGATATCTGTTATGGTGTATTTGTTTTATTGCTCATTTATTTGTTTGGAATCCTGTTTTTGTCTTCCAATTTGATTACAGCCTTCTTTAGAGGGCACCTGGCATCTGGGGCAAGAAACACTGAAGAAAAGGGCGTCTGCTGATGCTTATGTACTCCAGCCGCTCTGACATCTGAGAGAAATGCGACATCAGCCAACGTCTGACCCAGATTTTGGAATCCGGCCGACCGAGGGCTGCCTGAGGCAGGACAACCCACATGTTCTGACTGCAGTTGCATGTCTATCGGACATCTACATTCATGGTAGGTACAAAACTGTACTTTTCCGATGCTTCATGCATAGCCACCAACCTGGAGGTGTGGGTATCCTTGATGAATATGGATACACCCCCTCCTTTTGTGGTGTGGTCCGGGTTTTGGGGCCGGAACGCATGATATGAGATGAAACCTGATAGTGCCGGGGTGCTCTCAGTAGCCTTGAACCAGGTTTCAGTCACAGCACAGACATCGATGTTCTCCATACTGAGAAGGGCCTCGAGGTGCGTGTATTTTGAGGTTTAGACTTCTGGCATTGAGCAGCATTACCCTTAGTTTCTTCACGTTTTTGTTTTCTAGGGTGGTAGGTTTAGAATTTGAGCCTTGCCTAAAAAAGGCACTATGGGGGTGGCAAGAGCCTTAGCCAATATCCGGAATCCCAGGGGTGACAGGTGCAAGCCGTCCCTTGCGAAGCAGCGTGGCTTGTCGAGCATGTCATCCCAGGCAGACAGGCACTGGATCGCCTTTGAATGACACCAGAAATTAAGCCAATTGTTAAAGCTGATCATCTTGTCACTATATTGTGGCATCATTCTTAGTGAAGGAAGGATACTGCTCAGGGTCAGGGTCATACCTGCCTGGGCTACATAATCAGAGAGCTCCTCTGTCTCTTTTCATGTAGTCCAGGGAGGTACATCTCAGGTCGTTCACACCAGCATGGACAATGACTGTGTCATACTTGTACTTGCCGTGGAGTGACCTGAGTGCTTGTGTTATGTGGCGGATTCTAGTGCCAGATAGGCAGCTTACCGTGACCCTCTCCTTGTTCAGCCTGGTGAGTGGGACGTCAGTGTGTCTGACTATGGAGTCACCTATAACAAGTATGTTTGGTGTTGTATTTGGCCTTAAGGGCAGTGACTGCTTTGCACACTGATTTTGTTGTTTAGGTGGTGTTTGTGTGGTGTATTGAGTTTGCAGTTGCTTGGGTGTCTGCTTTGGAGGCCTTTGCTGTTTAGGTAAATTTTTACTCAGAGCCTCCAAGTATGTCTTAGTGTGTTTATGTGTTTGATTCAGTTGTGTGGTTGAGTTATGTGAGACTGGTATTGTGGTGTGTGTAGTTGCCTTCTCCTCCTGCCTGGTCTTGCCAGTCCTGAGTTGAGAGAGCTCAGCCTCCAGTCTGGCTAAATAGCTGCATCTCTCACAAGTGTTAGTGTTACATGGGAGGAGTAGAGGGTTGTCCATGTACATGAGGCAATTGTAACATTGTCTCAATTTCCAGATTCACCAACTGGCCAGGAGAGGACGCCAGCATCTGACCCTTCGACATGCTAGAAAGAGTTATGAATTGGTATGAGACAGAAAAGTAGTGGGCTTAGCAGGAAAGGGGGCACTCCTGGGGGGTTTTGCTAGTGAGAGATTTGTATAATATAGGAGTGCTTGACCTGCAAAGAGAATGCTTATAAGACAAAGGGATATGCTTATAAAACAAGTGCTGAGCTTTTTGAGAAGAAAAAGCTATTTGGAACAAGTGCTGCACTTTTTAGTGAAGGTGTAAACTGTTTAGGTTCCTAACAGAGCAGTTCTAAGGGAAAAATTGAAGAACAGACTTTCTGGAGCCAGAAAGAGTTTAACCTTGTTTAACCGGCGCTGCCCGATGCTGCTCTAGTGGCAACTCCGTTAATCGCTAAAGCACGCGTTAAGCGTGCTTGATAGCAGGGGCTGGAAAGAAGCAGGAATAGACCCAAAACGGACAATAAAACTACAGTTTCAAGTCAGTAACCACCTCTACGGGGGGCAGGGAAGCTGCTCAATGTTATTCACTGCCACTGATCAACAGAGAGACCCTCCTTCAGCCCAAGCAAAAATGGCCTCACAGAAACTTTCAAACAGTTCAGGAACAGCAAGCCTGTAACTGAACTTTTTTAACTCTCAGAAAAGTGGGAAAAAAGCAAGATTTTTTTTTTTGTTTGTTTTTTTTACAGAGATAGCAGAGGTTCACAAGTAAAATCAAGTTATAACAGTGCAGTAAATGACCCCACGCAAGAGTGCTAGGTCAAGGACAGAAAATATGCAAGTTTTAAGAAAAAACGATTTAAAATTAATCTAGTATATTAATATAGTATAGTATAGAGAGAACTCGACATGTTGGTGACAGAAATCAGAAACAGCATCAGGTTCCTAAAATTCACCATTTCAGACCAAGGCAACAGAGTAAACTTCCTGGACGTGACCCTGTCCCTATACACTGTCTCCAACCGGTTTACGTCCATCATCTACAGAAAACCCACCCACCAAAACAATTTTCTCGACTTCAAAAGCCAGCACCCCGGCTTTATGAAAACGAACATAGTCAAAGGACAATTCGTCCATCTCAGTAGACTAGTCAACGATGACAAAGACTTTGCAGCCCAGGCCAAAGTGCTGCAAAACCTGTTCACATACAGAAACTACCCCAAAGGCCTGGTGAGTAAAATGGCACTGGAAGTTGCTCTGCACAGGCATAGCAGACACAAACCCATTCTCACCCATGGGTTCGAATGCTGCACCAACCAAAGCAACCCCCCCCACCCACCGTTTCCCATCCCCATCAGCAACGACAGCACAGCCATCAGAGAAACCCTCACTAACAACTGGGATATGATAGTGAGCAACCCAGATTTCAGAAAAACACTGGGACCCGCTCCTTTCTTATGCTACACAAGGACCCTCTCCTTAAAAACACTCTTTGAATGCCGCCCAAGTTGTCAGGCGGACACCAGCAGCCCTACAGTCCCTCAAGGCACGTGGCCTTGCAAACACTGCAATTGCTGCGAGTACATTCTAACCGGGTCCAATATAAGCAGCCCAAACAGAGCCGCCCCCATTCGGTTCAAACACCACTACAACAGTAGCAATGTAGTATATCTGAGAAAATGCTCTGACTGCGTAGCATTCTACATAGGAATGACTACCAGAAGACTGAGTGACAGAATGAAGGAACACATGCAGGCAATCCGCAGGCAAGACCCCACCAACGCTCTCACTGCGTAGCATTCTACATAGGAATGACTACCAGAAGACTGAGTGACAGAATGAAGGAACACATGCAGGCAATCCGCAGGCAAGACCCCACCAACGCTCAAGCCAGACACTCACTCGCCTGCCATTCCCCCCCCCAGGATTCCTATTCCTATTCCTTGAACAAGTCCACTCTTTCACACAGACCTCCAGTACCCACCTGGAAGTTCAGGAGCTGAAATGGCAGATCGACCTAAGGGCAGACATCCCCCCAGGGCTGAATGGCAGTCTTAACATTAAATGTGTGTTGAAATGGAACAGATAGAAGCAATGCGAGGCCTCCCACCTCACTATGTTAAAGGTGTTAAAAGTTTTAAAAGTGTTAAATGTGCTAAATGTGTTAAAGGTGTTAGCATGTCTCAGTTTAAAGCAATGCGAGAACTTCAACCTCAAACACACCCCCATGTGACCAAGGCTAACGAGCCTAGCACTAGATATACTAACTATGAATGCTGTATGAGTAGATTTCTGAAGAATATAAAAAAGAGAGAAACAACACCACCAAGTAAAGCACTCAAGTTAAAATGAATGAAATGTAGGCAAAAACAAATGAGTGCACCATAGGCTGTGACATCAGCTTCAGTAAATCCAATAAATCCAAAAAGCTCTTCTAATGAAATGAAATCCACGTTTATTAAAAACGAAGAAACAAACTGCAGTAAAGAGTAAGCGCTTTCGCGTTATCACATAACGCTTCATCAGACATAAAAGCAGTTAATAGATGCCCCCTTTTTAAATATCTTGTTAGATGACATCATCGTGCTCTTAAGGAAACAAGCACAATAAAAAACTTATAAACAACAAATGTAACAAATAGAGAATGCGTTTGGACATTAAAAACTTGAAACATGATGTAATTTTGACCATAGTTGTTATACTAAAACTCAATGATTCAAGGGTCTAGAGGCTAAGAATGGCTTAATTGTGAATCTATCATTAAGCCCAAATCTATGGGCTTGTAATTTTAGGATCCATTTACTTTCTCTTTCTTCAACTTTGTTCTTCATGTTACCCAATCTACCATCTACAGATATCAATTCAAGAACTAAAAACTTAAAGTAATGAGTGTCACCTTGGTCCCCAATGTGTTTGGCCAATGCATTTAGAACGTTCCCTTTGGTTATAGCATATATATGCTCCCTAATCCGCTCGCGTAATGACCAAGTTGTCATCCCCACATAGAACTTTTGACAGGATTGACAAACCGCTAGGTATACTAAGTTGATGGACTTACAATTGGCATGATGTTTGAATGTGTAAATCCTATTGGTCTCAGGATGTATAAAAGTATTGGTGTTAGCTATGTGTTTGCATTGGTTACATGTATGGCATGCAAAAGTACCAGATTTACGACTCTTCTGAATTGGTGTCTTGTCATAGCAGAGCAGTCTATTAAGTGAAAGCATATTCCTGTATGCCACTCTCGGTCTAGTATCAACCAAGGAACCAATTTTCTCATCTAACAAAAGATTGTTCCAATGTCTATTTAAGATGTTCATGATGTGACTGTTTCTATTGGTATAGGGTATAATAATCCTGTTAATATTCGATGTGTTCCTGATGTTGGAAAAAGTGGGATGGGTATGACGTGTGTTGATCAATGGAGCTCCTTGTTTGTTTCTATAAGAATCTCCTTCAGAGATAGCATTGTTAACAAATTTTGCATCATAACCCCTAGATATAAAATCACTGGCTAAACTCTTTTTGTGGTTCAGATAAGTTAGCTGATTGGATGTTAACTTAGAGATCCTAGTAGTTTGATTTCTAACAATATTCTTGTAAATGTGTTGGGGATGCATACTCTCACGGTGCAACAGATTATTCCTCCAACAAGATTTCCTGTGAAGTTCAGTGTCAAAACCATCTATGTTCTTAATGATTTTAACATCCAAAAAATCAATATGATTCATGGAGTGAGAACAATCAAAACTCAAGAAATCAGTTGAGGCATTGATATACTGTACAAAATCTAGAAGTTGTTCCTCATTGCCCCCCCGCAAAAGAAATACATCATCTACAAATCTGTTGTAGAACTTCAGATAGCTCGAATAATCTGAATCCCTGTTGAATACAAATGAGTGTTCCCATTGTGCCAACACCAAATTAGCATAGGCGTTGGCACATGGGGTGCCCATCGCTACTCCCTTGGTTTGTAAAAAGTACTTGTTCTGATAACACAGAACATAGTTCTCAAGAACTAATTCAAGTAATGAGATAAATCTATCTATTAAATGAGATCCTAGCTTACTATGTAACAACATGGCTCTAATAGAATCCAAACCCTTGTCATTTGGGATGGATGTGAAAAGAGATTTGACATCAAGAGTGACTAATATGTCATTATGATCAAAGCCAGATGTGTCAATAAACTTAGCCAAATTATTTAGAAAGCCAGATGTGTCACTTAAAATGTAATCAACTTGAGATACAATAGGTTTAAGCATTTTATCAAGATAAATAGACAAAGGTTCAGTGAGCCAACCCCTGCTAGATACAATGGGGCGTAAAGGTGGATCTACAGCGTCCTTGTGTATCTTGGGAAGGCCCCTGAAAGATGGAACCAAAGGTTTGTCTACTAAAAAATAAAGATACAGTTCATTATCTATAATGCCTGTCAACATTAAGTCATAAAGTATGGACTGTACATTTTTTATAAGATTATTCAATCTGTAAGTAGGAAGAGGTAGATATGTCTCATTGTCAGAGAGCATGGACAACATTTTATCAGAATATGAAGAGTGATCCATCACAATGATAGCACCCCCTTTGTCAGCTTGTCTGATGGTAATGGAGCTATTATTCTTCAAGCTGTCAAGAGCCAGTTTTTCATTCAATGATAGATTATAGAAACAGGGTTTAGCACTAGTATCATTATATAATTTGAACAAATCCTTCTCAACAGCCTTCAA
>NC_056744.1:1797638358-1797650858 GCF_019279795.1 Protopterus annectens
ACCTAAAATTTTCCCGGACCTTTTTTGGGCCCCCTTTTTTAAAAAGGTTCAAAAAGATTTTTAATTTTTGAATCAATCCATTGATCTCCCTGTATTTTTTCCAAACTATTCAAACAGATCGGAACAAAAACTTCATTATCTTGATGTCCATCGCCAACTCAGATATTATTTGGACAGAACTAAACAATTTAGGAAATCCGATCAACTCTTTGTTTCCTATGCTGATAACAGTAAAGGCCTTCCTGTCTCTAAAGTGACCTTATCTAGATGGCTTTCTTCTGTCATCTCTGAAATTTATCGGCTCAGGGGAAAACAGCTGTGCTCAAAACCTAAAGCACATTCAACTAGAAGCTTAGCTACTTCTACAGCCTTTCAAGCTAGACTTCCTTTAGACACTATTTGTGCAGCGGCCACTTGGGCCACTCCTCATACTTTTGTTTCCCATTACAAATTGGACTTGGCCTCCAGGGACAGAGCCAGTTTTGGCTCTACAGCCCTCAAAAGTCTGTTCCATTGAGCCACCCAGGATAGAGGTGCTAGGGACGCGGTCCCATCAAGCAAGAATGAAGGCGAGATTGACAACTTAACATTGAGAAGTTATGTACCTACCATAACGTTCCATGTTAGTTGTCTTCTCTCGCCTTCTTTCTTGTGACCCTCCCTCCTTCCCCCAGGCCTGGACAGACCTTTTTCTACAAGGAATTATTATGCTGAAGACCATTCAGAGCTGGTCCTTCTTCCATCCTGCAGGCTTTTCTTTCTTCCTTTGGGAAGTGTTTATGCTTGGTGCTATTGCCCTTTGTCATCAAACGAGATCTGGGTACTTACCGCCTTGCATCATGGGATATGGGACTGCCTCGAGCTGGTAAAAGTGACTCTCGAGCTTAGCAAGTGCCGAGTCGGAGCCGAGGATCGGCTCCGAACCCATCAAGCAAGAAAGAAGGCGAGAGAAGACAACTAACATGGAACGTTATGGTAGGTACATAACTTCTCATTTTAGCCTGTACAAAAAGTACACTAGCTACCCTAAATACATTGTGTAGTGTTATATTTAATGTGTTAGAGCTAAGACTATTTGTGACTTGTATAACTATTTACTTCCAATGGTTTAAACTTAATTTCTTGCTTATTATCACTTCACTGTATGCCACTATCCTATTTAAACTTAAATGCATTGTACCGTGGAGCTCTCACTCAGAATACTTTTTCACTAAATTGTTAGCAAGTGTCAATTTAGGGTTTAATTACATTGTACCTTGTATATTTCACTCAGTACGCAATATTCCGGTCTCTCATGATCACCTGTACTGCAGACCTCTTGACTTCACCCAAAAGCAGGTACAAATTCAAAATACCCAACTTATTGCTTTGGTAATTTTTCACGTTTTTCATCTTTTTTTTTTTTTTAAACAGCTGCAGATTAAATTAGGATTAATCTAAATGTGAGCATCTATTAACCAGGAAAAAAAATTTGATTTCTTGTATATTATGTGATGAATTCACATTTCCTCCTCCAGTCGCCAAAGAGAGCATTGTTTTTTAACTTTCTAGCATTTCTTGTTAAAGTATAAACTGGGTGTGTTACAGCTAAAAAAAAATATTCTTTAATGTCGGTATCTTGTACAGTAGTTCATTATAAAACTTCATACAACTTGCATTTAAAATGCCGCTGACTTTATTACTCTAGAAATTTACTTCACAGGACAACATGCAGTTTACATCAGGAGACTTTTGTAACGGGTATTAATAAAAACAAGTTGTTTTACCTGCAGTTAATCCTTCGGCCCATTCAGTGCCCTTTTGAGCATTGATGATGTACAGTGGAGTTAATAATTTACAATTCACCTACCAGACTAACAGTCAACAGACTTCCAATCTCTCTTGTTCAGTTCATGCAGATCCGCAGTTCGTGTGCGTGAACTGCATCTAGCGCTGTTAATGTTACTTGTGTCACATGTAATAATTTCAGTTTGTTGATGGTTTTTCTTCCTGATCATATCAGTCTCCCAGCACTGGTCCCAGGTTCGAGTCCAAGCTACTCCTGTTTCTTTTAGTCAGCTCCTGTGATTTTTTTTTTCATTCACTTGAAGCATTTCCTTTGGAACCATTGAAAAGATTTCACTAACAAAGTCTCTGTGGGCATTGTTATTGTCAGACTGAGAAACAGGGCCCTCTTTAGCAAGCTACATTGGTATTTTCTTTGTAGCCTTTTTCAAGTCATAATTGTCTTTGCTCCTTCAAGGAGGTTTGAACAATGCTAATTGTGTTAAACTTGTGAGAGGGCCACAATTCCATTCCCACTGAAAGATGTTTGCTGACTTAAACTGTGTGCTATTTGTATTACATTTTTACAGAGAGTATAGTAACTATTGTAATAGTCTTGTTTGATGTTTTTTTATTTTTTATTTCTGCATAATTTAAATAGTAATTGGGTAAGAAAGTTGTTAGCTAAGTGCATATCAGGGTATAAGTTATATACAGGATATGAAAATATACAAAACTGCTTTGTACTGCAGCTGCTGGGGGTGTTTGTTCCCATAGCAGACTTTGTTCAAACACACGATGATGTAGTAACCATTTTGTAAGACTTGCAGACTAGCCATGCTAGACCAGTGTTGGGAGAGTGTCCCCTTAAGTATAGCAAGGATTAGCAGCCTGTTCTCAGACTCCATAAATTCAGACCTCATCCAGGAGGAGAAAGAATCCGTTAACTGCTGCAGTCTCATCTGGGTTACAGTACTGAGAGGATGCCTTAGCCCCTAGTCTCTCCCCCTTTCGATTTACTTACTTGGCCATTAAGAGGGACCACTTTCATTGGTGGGTTGTTGACATTTCTGATGCCCAAAAGATGGATTTTAAATTACTAGGTTATAACCCTCTCCAAGCCAGTGGCAGTTCTTCCTGTACCGTGTGATTTACTGCAGATATTTGAAGCTAATTCCCAAGTTTTTGATTAACAGGACCCCCCCCCCCAGATTCTTTGATGTTCAGGGACATTAACACACGTATTTTTTGAAGTCCAGTGGTAGACTCAGATGCCCTTTTTCTAGAAACAAGAAAAGAGGCCATCTGCATCTTGTAAGAAGTATTCGCCCTAGTAAGGAGAATAGTCTCTTGGATAAGTACGGTAAGAAAACATACCTCTGCCACTTCAGCTTGTAAAGCCATAAATTATCAGGCTCAAGTTTTGAAGTTGCAGAAACTGGTTTTGGAGCAACTGATGGGATTTGACCTCACAAAGTACTTGAAAGCTTCCTTAGAGTAAATCATTCATACAGTTATTCAGTGAGGTGGACGTGGCATTAATTGTGTTGTTGCTGCATTTGCCACTGGAACAGTACTTAGAAGAGCAATTGTCTGAGGACAAAGGTTCAATGACAAGTACCAGGCAGCTGCCCTTGGGTTATTCTTAGCCTAGACAATTTCCATTTCAAAGTTGAGAATCAAACCATGTACCTTGTTTCTTTAAGGTAAACACTTTTAACCATTGTACCACACCCCCAATCCAAGCAACTATTACCAGACTGTTACCCATTCAAATACTAACCAAGCCCAATTCTACTTGGCTTCCAAGAACAGGGTAGTCCAGGTTAAAACTTATTTCATAAAACTTAAAAGCCAAACCTCTTGTGTCCTGTTTGACAGGATGGTGTTTTTTGGAGCACAGGCTCATGAGATCTTTAAGATCCTGGAAGAGAAGGGAAAAGTTATGGATACAGTGAGCCATTTCTTCTACCATCTTCTTCCTAAGTATATTATAAATTACCCAAGTAAAGGAATTGCTTGAGTAAACGGGGCCAATTCTATAAAAGGGCAGTAAGGTAGAAAACCATTTTACAGACAACTGGCAGAATGATGAAGGCAAGCAATCCAACAAACATCTGGCTTCAGTGGCTCCTCAAAATGTCAGATGTGGTCCCATTCCATGCCACCTTACCCACCTTTTGCACCTCACTTCTAGTACCTTTCAAACTTGAGAGGGAGACTAACTGCTTGCCTGGCGAAGTAGAGGTCATTCTCATCACAGAGATGTTTACTGGTCATCACTGCAAGGGGCCATCATGTAGAATTAAAGTAGAAACCCTAGGTCAAAGCATACACCCAAGTACCAGAAGACCAAGAGCACTTTATTGTACCTGTTCTGCATTTGATGTTACAACAAGGAGGCATAGAAGTCAACCACAGGGGCCAAACGAGCAAAGACTTTTACTCGAGCCTTTCTTGGTTCCAGTAATACAGATGGTGGAAGCCCAATTTCAACTTGTGTAAATTGAATGTTCCTTTCAGTACAAAAATTCAAAATGCACATGCTTCAGGCTTTCACCTTGCCATGTCCAAAGTCATTTTTGGTCACCACATCTGTAAAGGATGCTTATCTACACATCCCCTTTTACAAGAGGGACAGGGGATTCCTGGGTTGGGGTTTGACACTTCTGTTTATCGCCTTACCCTTTGGCTTAATCATTGCTCCAAGAACTTTCAACAGATGTCTGCAACAAGTAATTGCAGTGGTATGATAAATACATGACAAAGGGCATATTTATTTACCCTTATTTGGGTGATTGGCTCTTGTAAATTTGTGTTTCAGCTTTAAGGACTTTGTACAACATTACCTGCAGAAACTAGGTTTCACCTTGAACCATAGAAGTGAGATGTGGAATCCGCCCAGAGAGCAGTGTTCTTGGGGTCCCTTCTAGACACCAAGATTGGCAAGGCTTTTTCTCCCTCCAGGGAAAGCAACAGTTGCTTACAGGCTTGTATCAACTAATTCCTGAAAAAGCTGTGTGGATGGGCATAGAGGTCCTCTTGGTTCTGGAGCACATATCCCAGGACATTCTGATGGTACAAAGAAACAGAAAAACTAGGTGCTGGTGATGAAATACAGTAGCAAAATAACTAAATCCAGTGATGAGTAGTTGCTGGAGCCACGATCTGTTTTGATAAAACACACTAATGTAGAATCCACGTAGAAAGCTTTGTATGTGGTTTCTACATTATTACACTGTATTTTACAAAAACCATTTGTGGCTCCAACATCTTTCTAATGGTACCACTGGTCTGCATACATGTATATAAAATCCAGTGGTACCTCCGGTACCTGTGGGTTGAGCATGCTGATTTACTGCACTACATGTTCCCATCCCTGCCACACTCAGAGGGAATGGACTGGTGTTCTAGTATCAGAGGGAACCAAAGTGTGTTATTCCTTCCATCCTCTGAGCCCACAATCTTATCTTACCTAATGGGTACTTCAGAGCTGTTTTGGGGCTGCACTCATATGGCCTTGAGCATTATTCAAGCATGAAAGATATGCTGGCAATTAAGTATGCTGTCTAGGCGTTCAAACCTTTGTGGGTTCCAGGCATCCTAAGAACTGTTGCAAACAACATAGTCATGTGGTAAATCAGTAAACAGAGATGCACAGCACTCCTGATAGCTGTGCTGGATGGCATCAAAAATATGGGAGATGACCATAAATCATGGCGTGATAAAAGTGGCATGCATTCCCACAGGGGACAACTTGATGGTGGTTCAACTGAGCAGACTTTTTTTGTTAGACCACATTAGGTAGGCACTGTACAGACAGCATTTCCTTTCACTGATTCAGAAATGGGGGAAGCCTGAAATTGTTCTCTGCAATTCGAAGAACTTACAGCTCAGTTTAGATTTGGAGCAGCTTAATCAAAAGACTTAAGTCAATAAATGCATTCCTCCATCAGCTAGGGAGGTATGTCTGTCTTTGCCTTCTCTGTCTGCCCTGATCCCAAGACTGATGCAGCAAATATAGTAGGTGCATCCTAGTATGATTCAATTGTTTGTGTAACCCTGGCAACACTTGATGTCCTTCTCTTCTTATGTTGCAGTATTCTGGCTGTAAGGATTTCCTGCCTCAGGCAAAACCCGTACGTCAGCTCCTGTACTAAAGCTTTAGCTTGGCTGTTGTAGCTGCGTGGGGCCATAAACCAGGTTCCTTAAATGTGACATCTGCACGCAGCGACATCAGAACTTTTTAGCCGCAGACTACAGACGCTTCGCACCTTCAACGCAAACGTCTAAAAAGCTAAGTTCCCCATTGGGGATTTTTCTTCCATTATCTTGCTAAGCTTGGTTTGTTGTAGCCAGCCATAGCCGATGTCTGCAAAAAAGGGTAAATGCCAGTGTGGGTGCCAGATGCCCCATAAAGATTTGCATGACCGCTGCGTTTTTTCCGTAGGCCAAGAGCATGACTACAGAACCTGCTCCATTTGCCAATCATTTGTACCCAAGACCCTACACAGCCGTCTGGCCGCCCTTAATCTTTATTTGGAGAACCAATGCCTTAAGCGTTTGGCCCTTAGGATGGATTCCAATTCAGAGGCATCGACAGAACCTCCATGTAAGAAGGCTAAGTTTCCTAGGCCCTCTTCCTCTGCCGCTCTCCTACCGGACACCCTGCCATCTTCTGAGTCAGGAGTTGAGGGACGCTCAGAAGATTGCAGTCGACTACCAGCACGTCCCTGAAGCCAGCCCAGACCCTGACTACTGTCGTGGTTAAGGGTTAACCAGACTTGGCTGAGCCTCCAACTGGGATCCCTCTTCCGGAAGCTACTTCTCTTCTATCTGCATTTGACTCCAGGGCTACGCCCAAGTCCACTCCATCCAAAAGGAAACAAAAGGCCAAGCATTTGACCATGAATAAGGAAGGCCTACCTGACTGGCAGTCCTTCACTTGCTCCTTGATGCAGGCCTTTATGGCCCTCAGGCCTTCAGCCTCATCTACCTCCTGTCTTCCACTGCTAAGCCTTAGACCTGCTTCTGCGCCCCCCCCCCCCCCACAACCACTCAGGATAGGGAAGAAGAGCAAGACACTGACTACTCCTCTTCTGGGGGCATCTAGCTCTTACGCCTCACAAATTGCTTCCCTCTGGAGTATTACTCCCCAGATGAAAACTCTATTGAGGGAGACTCCCCTCTAGAGGATATTACTTTTGGTGAAGCTATCACCAAAATGAAAGAATATTTCAAGTGAGACACCTCCCAAATGTCTGAAGCCCAGAAAAGGTACTTTGAATTGTTACAGGTATAATCCCTCGAGCCTTCTGCTATCCCACCTGTCATCCCTGCATACTTGGATGCCTTTTCCTCTGCATCTAAGACACCAGACTCTCAGCCACCTGACGCTAAATGCCAAGACTGCTTTTACAAGGTGCCTGAGGAACAGAAATTTCTAGTCAAACTTCCCCTTTCAGACCCAGCTGTGATTGCCACATACCCAGACAATCCAGACTCATTCCATCTGCCTCAGTCTTACCCACTGACAAAGATACAAATCTGGGTAGGACTGATAAGAAGGGTTTACACCTCTTCCACTTTGGCTTGTAGAACAATCAACTATCAATTTCGTATGACCAAATTTGCTTTGCACCTGGTCTTTCAAGCTGCCACCTTACTAGCCAGTACTTCTGACTGCCCCACTAAAGCTGACATTTCGTCTAAACTTTCTCTGGGTGCCCAAGTAGCCAGACACTTTGTCAGATGCAGCTATGATGCTGCAGAGGCTTCTGCCTGCTCTGCAGCATCTGCCTCTGTTCTCAGGAGATATTTCTGGCTTAGACTTCAGCACCTACCAGAGGACTTTGTCTAACATCCTGGATGCCTCCCTGGACCCCACTTTCCTCCTTGGAAAACAATCTACATATCTGTTCAAGAGCCTGCAAGAAAAAGTTAAGGAATTACAAGACATTAAACATTTACTGGTGTCTCCCATACCTAAATACTATAGGAACCACCTGGCCAAGGCCACTTTTATCAGGTGTAACCCGGCCCCTGCTCAATCTGCCTCTTCCAGGCCCAGAAGAGGTACCAGAAGGCCTTTCTCTTCCAGGTCAGCTACCCCTCAGCCTGCCCTTAGGCAGCCTTTTCAGGACCGAGGAGGCACCAACAGTGTGCCACTACCTTGACCCCCTACCTCTCTCTGCCAGTCTCTCTCACTGCCTGCCATTTTGGAAGACCAATACCACAGACAGATGGGTCTTGGCTATCATCCAAAAAGGATACTTCCTTTCCTGGAAGGAAAGGCCACCCCCTAAGATGCATTCCCTTTCTCCCATAAAAATCAAAGGCACCTTTTGCCACAAGTCCTGACAGACCACCTGAATTTGGATATCATAGAACCTGCCCCCCTCAGTACAGCAAGAAAAATGCTTCTATTCTTGACTGTTCCTGGGTCAAAAAAAGATGGACCATGGAGACCAGTTCTAGACCTTTCCTTCCTAAATCTGTTCTTACAGGTGCCCACCTTCAGAATGCTGTCACTCCCAAGCCTCCTTCCTCTCATACCTGCCAAGGCTTTCATGGCCACATTGGATCTAAAAGAGCCTTGCTTGCACATTCCCATACTACCCTCTCACAGAAAATATTTATGTTTACGTTTCTCTGGACTCTCTTATTTCCAATTTACTGCCTTGTCATTTGGTCTGTCCACTACCCCTAGAGTATTCACAAAATGCCTGGCACTTGCCATTGCCCTTTGCAGAACACAGGGAATTCAGATTTATCCCGACCTAGATGACATCGTGATCCTGGCAGACTGCAAAGAAACCCTTTCTGTGCATCTGCTATTCACCATGTCCCTTCTACAAAATCTGGGGTTTACCCTCAACTTCTCAGTCAACCCTTATCCCAGAGCAAGGCAAGACATTTCTGGGTTGCAGAATCAGAACAGACCTAATGAAGGCATTTCTACCCCAAGACAGTCCTCTCCCTGACTTCCCATTTCAAAGCCCTGCTGCAGGCCCATGTAATCTCTGCAAGGCAATTCCTAAGGACCCTGGACCTTATGGCAGCAACCATCCCTATGCTTCCACTTGCCAGATTGCATATGCGAAAGCTACAGTGGTATCTAAAAAACATTTGGGCCCAGCACCAGCATCTCCTGGAACAAGAAATCACGCACTTACCCTGCCTAAAGGCAGAAATTCACTGGTGGATTCAAGAAGTATGGCTCAGTCTCGGCCTTCCCCTTCAGCCCCCACTTCCAGCTCAGATTATGCATACAGATGCATCAGACTCAGGATGGGGAGTCACCTTGGCATCCTACAGGGTTCAAGCAGAATGGCACCCTTCTCTGAAGGCCAAACAGTGTGAGAGAAAATGACAGCAGGTGGGTCCTGAAAACCTTCAGCCCCCTGCTTCTACCAGGTGTGCTCCTAATAGTTACAGACAACACCACAGTGATGTGGTATCTCAACAAACAGGGAGGGACAAGAGCTTGCCTCCTAAGAAGACTAACATGGCGGATTTGGGAGTTAGCCTCTCACTACAACCTGTCACTGCAGGCATCCTACATTCCCTCGCAGTACAACAAACAGGCAGACCTTCTGAGCAGAACCCACAATACGAATGGATGCTTGACAGGACAGGCTTCCTGGATATAGTCCACCAGTGGGGCATTCCTCAAATAGACCTTTTTGCCTCCCCCCAGAACAAGCAACTGCAGACGTTCTGCATCAAGACCTACTCCCCTCTAGCCTGGAGAGTAGACGCTTTCAGCATCTCTTGAAAGGGGAAGTTTCTGTACCCCCCCCCCCTTCCCACTGATTCAAACCTTCATCCTGAGAATCAGGAGCGACACCAAAAATATTGTTGGTGACTCCCTACTGGCCAAGGCATCACTGGTTCCCCTTACTTCACAATCTAGCCAAGGGCAATCACCCCAAGTTACCCCACAAGGTGGACCTTCTGACACAACAAGATAGAACTCTCATCCACCCAGACTTGCAGATGTCATCACTGACACTGTGGGTGATGAACTTTTAATTCCCTTCAGGCACCAATACTCAGAGGACGTGCTTTCAGTCCTGAGAGAGGCCAGGAAACGTACTACAAAAAAATCATACCTAGCTAAATGGGAAAGATTACCAAAATGGTGTCTGGAGAAGAGTAGGGACCCATGCATTTCAGGACCCCCCCCCCCCAACTAGTCTTAGCTTACATGTGTCTACTTATAAAAGGGTGGACCATCATACTCTTCAGCTAAAGTTCATCTCTTTGTAGTCTTAGCCCGCCTACCCCTAGAACCACCCCTGCTAGCCAGGCTCGATGTTGAGCTTTTCTTAAAAGGGGTCCTACACAATAAACCTCCAAGAAAACCCATCCCACCACCCTGCAAACCAAACTTCATTATGGAAAAGCTAACCCAGCACCCTTTTGAACCTGCTGGGACAGCTACCCTTCAGATGTGTACTTGGAAAGACAGTCCTGCTAGTGGCCGTAACTTCAGCCAGAAGGGTGTCTGAACTACAGGCCTTAATGGCCTTCCCCCCTTCCATGACTTTCCACAAGGACAGGGTAACACTTGGACCTAACCGCTCCTTCATGCCTATGGTAGTCAGTGATTTGTTATTAAACCAGTCTATTCACCTGCCCACTTTCTTCTCTTCTCCCACCAGCCAAGGGTAAAGGATTCCTCACTCCCTGGTAGTGCACAGACTGTTGAGATTCTACCTGGACAAAACAAAGTCCATTAGGAAATCCACTCAACTCTTTATTTCATACCACCCCAGGGCTATGGGCAAGGCAGTCTCCAAACAAACCATCACCTGCTGGATCAGAAAAGCCATTTGCTTCTGTTACTCTCACCATGGCAAAAAAAACTCCCAGTAGGAGTCAAAGCTTACTCCACCAGGGCAATGGCAACCTCCAAAGCCTTCATCAAAGGACTGGACACTGCTTCCATTTTGGAAGCAGCTACTTGGTCCACCATACATACCTTTACCAAACACTACAAACTAGACAGTGTCTCCAGAGCACAAGCAGGATTTGCCAGGGCAATCCTGCAGGGATTCTTAGAATCAGCCTCTTCATCCGCCACTCTTCCTTCCAACTAAGCAGTGGTACTCTCCCACAACCAGAATACTGCAACATAGGAATAGTAGGACGTAGAATAGTTGTGTAAAATCTTACCATAACCATAGATGTTCTTTTCCATATTGCAGTATTTCTTCCCTCCCTCCAAAACCCCCTTCTTTCTTTACCCAGTGCTGAATACCCATAGCTTCCTGGTACCATACCCTCTGCATTGGGAGCCTATGACAACTAAATAAGGGCCCTATACCTGACATCACTGGCATACACTCCTGCTGGACATTGTACTCCTGCTGGGGTTTAAAGTTTTGAGGTCTTTGCGTGCAGACATCACATTAAGGAACCTGGTTTATGGCCCTACGTGTGACATCCCACCCAGCTGCAACAGCCAAGCTGAAGCTTTTGTATAGGAACTGACATGCGGGTCGCCTGAGGCAGGAAATCACACAACCAGAATACTGCAACATGGAAGAGAAGGACATCTGTGGTTATGTTAAGATTTTACACAACTATTCTTTCTCCCACCTTCAATTTATGACCAGGGAAGATTCCATGGTTTCACCCAAATGAATTGACCTGCCCACAAAAGGAGGGCACCCTAGTGCATCCAGGCCTTAAGTTTCTCAGACCCTGAACCCTGGAAGATTTAATTTTTACCCGATAAGCAAATGACTGAAAAAGTGCAGATGACAACATGGGGAGACCAGGAGAATGAGTACTGGAAAATCCACCCTATGGTACCAAAGTTTGGGATCTTATCCGTACTGAAGCTGATATACCAAGGACTAAGTAAGATTTAACAGTGTTGTCATAAAGGTCCACCTATCAGCTGTAGCAGTGTGCCTGTTACCTCTGAATCCACATTTCACTTCCGGAAAAGAAGCTGAATGTTTTCTGAAAGGAGTTTTGTACCCCAGGTCTCCAAACAGTTCAGTTGTTCCACTTTGGGACCTGAAATTCAAGTTGGAGGAACTAACGTTAATTCTGAGCGAGTATTTTTACAGAAGACTATATTTCTGGTGTTGGCCACCTCAGCTTGCAGGGTTTCAGAGTTGCAGCTCCTTATGTGCAGGGAGCCCTTTGGTATTCTATTCAGATAGGATTACAGTTTGTACCAGCCTTTGCTTTATGGTAAAGGTTGGCAAAGAGTTAAAACTTGGGGGAATTCATGTAATACGCAGGTAGAAAAAAAGGTTTGCAGAAACACTGATCACCTTTTTGTCGCCTTTGCAGAAAACGGAAGGGGGTTGCACACATGAAAGGAGACTGTTTTAAATGGATTTTCCAATGTATTGTCTTCCGCAATCATTTCCATGGCAGGCACCTGGTAGGCCAGATAAGTCTTCACTTCAGAAGGAGCACAGACCGCTACCACAGTAGCCTTCCTGAAGATATCAGTGCATGAGTGATATCATGAAAATTGCCACATTTTCAGATGGTACTGACTTGACATCACATCCACTGCTAGAACAGGATTTTCTGTCAACTTGTCTTCAGTTACCAACCAAACAAAGGGTAAGTGAGTAAAGCATTTGGGATCTTCTCTGAAGTTACAACTACAGCAGTGACTTGCACGTAGAACACTGTATAGACGAGTCATTAACTTGTCATAGTTATCTAGTCCCCCCACCCTCCACAGTAGGGGGAAAACAGGA
>NC_056744.1:1798030223-1798102723 GCF_019279795.1 Protopterus annectens
CCAGTTTGCAGTCATCTCCGAACTGTCAGCCACAATCCTCCTATGTTTGCTTGCACGTCGGAAAAATAAATGCCGAACAAGAGGGGTCCCAGGACTGAGCCCTGTGGGCACCGCTTGTGACTGGCTTAGAGTCTGACATGGCTCCAGCAATTCTGACCTTGTGGGTTCTGTCCTTGAGCCAGTTTGCAACCCATCTTGTGACATATGGGTTTACATTTAAGCTGGTGAGTTTGTCTATGATGCTCGAGTGGGGTATTGTGTCGAAGGCCTTTGCAAGGTCAAGGTAGGCTGTGTGAACTGCCTTTCCCTCATCAATGGCCCTAGTGACTGTTTCAAAAAAGTCAACCAGGTTCAAAAGGCAGGATCTGCCCTAGACAAAGCTGAACTGGGTAGGATCCAATGTCTGTAGGTCCCCAATGTCTTTGTTTATGAGTTCCATAATGATCCTTTCCATAGCTTTGCAGACCAGGCTCATCAAGCTTATGGGGCAGTAATTTCCAGGGTCTGTAGAAGCACCTCCTTTGTGGAGTGGGACCACTGTTGCTGTACGCCACTCTTTGGGTACGTATCCTGTAGTAAGGCTAAGATTAAACAGCAGCCTTATGTGCGGGTTTAGTTCCTCTTGGAGTTCATGTAGCACGCAGCCCGGGACACCGTCTGGTCCCATTGATGCTGTGTTTTTAGCTTTGGAGAGGGCGGCTGTCACCTGGGCATCTGAAATGTTAGGGAGGCTACACTCTGCTGGGATAGATATTTCTCCTTTTGGGGGGGAGGGGGCAGAGAAATTTGCACTGAACCTGTCTGCCAGAATGTTGGCAATGTCTGTGGGTTCAGTGTATTTTGTGTCATTTTGGACTAACTCTGAGCATATCTGGGAGTTTCCACCCAGGTTTCTAACATAGCTAAAGAGGGCCTTGTGATTGTCTTGTGTGTCTTTTGCGATTTTTCTCTCAAAGTTGGCCTTGGTTAATTTTATGAATGATCGTAGTTTTTTGCTAGTACTGATCAGAGATGCCTTCCCTTTTAGGAATTTTGCTCTGTCATGTAGTAGCTTCCTCCTCCTGTTGTAAAGTTTGTTAATGGCTGGGGTCCACCAGACAGGATGCCTGCCTTTGTGGGATTGGGTCTTGGTTTTATTAGGGATTGCATGATCCATGCATTCTTGAAGGTGTCCGTAGAAGGCATTTATAAAGGATTCAGCGGTGTGGGTTGCAGTTTCCACTGGCCCAGGGGCCTTGAAGGATACTACTTCAGTCTTAAGAAGTGTGAAGTCGGCTTTTGAGAAATTCTTCACTGTGGTCTTTTGTACATGGGGTGGGGGCGGGATGTGGATTTCCAGTGAGATTAATTTATGGTCTGATCTCACAAATGAGGGGTTTACTTTCGGTGTGGAGCATTTTGTCCCCATGTTTGTGATGATCAGGTCTCTAGTATATTATCTCCTATTGTGGGTGTGGTGACTAGTTGTTCCATCGCATTTGAGTTTATGAATTCTAGGAACCTTTGGGCTAGGGTGCTGGGGCTTGAGTAATGGTCCCAGTGTATGTTTGGGTAGTTGAAGTCTCCCAATATGATGGTATTTGTAGAGACTTTCATACTTTCCAGTGTCTTCAGGAAGGCTGAGTGGGGTTCCTGAGTTTGAGAGGGTGGTCTGTAGCATGCTAGAAACTGTAGGGCAGTTTTGCCTATGGTTAGTTGCACCTGGATGGTCTCCGATGCTTCGTGCGTTGCCACTAACCTGGAGGTGTGGGTATCTTTGATGAATATGGATACTCCCTCCTTTGTGGTTCGGTCCAAGTTTTGGGGCCGGAAAGCATGATATGAGGTATAACCTGGTAGTGCTGGGGTGCTCTCAGGAGCCTTGAACCATGTTTCAGTCACTGCACAGACATCGATTTTCTCCATACTGAGGAGGGCTTCGAGAGTGTGCATTTTGAGGTTTAGACTTCTGGCATTGAGCAGCATTACCCTTAGTTTTTTTTCACTTGTGTTTTCTAGGGAGGTGGGTTTCTCTCTTGAGCCTTGCCTAAAAAAGGCACTATGGGGGTGGCAAGAGCCTTGGCCAATATCCGGAAGCCCAGGGGTGACAGGTGCAAGCCGTCCCTTGCTAAGCAGCGTGGCTTGTCAAGCATGTCATCCCAAGTGGACAGATATTGGATCCCCTTAGAATGACACCGGTAATTAAGCTAATTGTTAAAGCTGATCATTTTGTCTCTGTACTGTGGCATCATTCTTGGTGAGGGGTAAGATGCTGCTCTGGGTCAGGGTCATACCGGCCTGGGCTACATAATCAGAGAGCTCCTCTGTCTCTTCATGTAGTCCAGGGCGGTACGTCTCAGGTCATTCACACCGGCATGGACAATGACTGAGTCATATTTGTACTTGCTTTGGAGTGACCCGAGTGCTTGTGTTATGTGGCGGATTCTAGCGCCTGACAGGCAGCTTACTGTAACCTTTCCCTTGTTCAGTCTGGTGAGTGGGACGTCAGTGTGTCTGACTATGGAGTCAGCTATTACAAGTGCATCTGGCATGTTGTTTGGCCTTAAGGGCTGTGACTGTTTAGCACACTGACTTTGTGAACTGTGTTGCATGTGCTATGTCTTGAGGTAGTGGTCACTTGGGTGTCTGATTTGGAGGCCTCTGTTGTTTTGGTAGATTTTTATTTAGAGCCTCCGAGTATGTTCTTGTGTGTTTATGTGTTTGGTTTGCAGTTGTGATAGGTCTATGTGAGACTGGTGCTCAGGAATATCCTTCTGCGAGTCCACACAAGATTTTAGATAGTTGGGGACTCTGTCAAGGATGAAATGAAGATTGACAACATCAGATAAGTTATGTACTTAACACAAGGTTCCATCTGTGTTGTCTATTTTCATTTATCCTAGACTCTCCTCACTCCATCCCCTGACCTTTAAAGATTTTTTTTGCTCTAGCGCGTTATATATCCTTGAATTATTATGATTTTTCAAGCACAACAGATACGGTTTCCATTTGTGCTTAGTTTCTAAGATATATATATATATATATATATATATATATATATATATATATATATACATATACATACATATATATATATATATACATATATATATATATATATATATACATATATATATATATATACATATATATATATATATATATATATATATATATATATATATATATATATATATATATATATATATATATATATATATATATATATATATATATATATACATATATATATATTTATTTATATATATATATATATATATATATGTGTGTGTGTATATGTATATATATATATATATATATATATATTTATTTATGTACTTTTATGCAAAGTCGATCTGAGGTAATTGTGAGAGGGATTGTGGGTAAAGGTGAAGCTCGAGAGCTTTTGGCTAGTGCGAGCTATAGTAACGGCTGAGTCAATTCTGATACCGGAATCGGACCCATCTTTCAAGGTTAAATATAGACAACACAGAAGGGACGTTATGGTAAGTACATAACTTTTTCTTTCTTTTTTCAGCCAGAGACGGTTGCTGCTCACTGGGACTCCCTTGCAGAACAGCTTGATGGAACTTTGGTCTCTGATGCATTTTTTGATGCCACATGTCTTCCAGTCCCACCGAGAGTTTAAGGAGTGGTTTTCAAACCCTTTGACTGGAATGATTGAGGGAAGCCAGGAGTACAATGAAAACCTCATCAAGCGTTTACACAAGGTAATTAGTTGAGTTAATTGAAAATGAGACCTTCATTGGTAACACTTGAGTCTTACACAAAAGTAATTGCCTTATTGGTAAAAAGGTTTTGTAAAGGATCTGTTTCTGAGGAGTTTGGGAGACGTACACTCAGGGGCCAAACTATGTAATGTCATGTTAATGTTTTCAGATTGCTTATTCTTACAGTAGAAGAGGAAATTGACGTTTAACAGATGTTCATCTTGGGTATCGTGTCTCTTGTCAGTGTGACATCAGAACTGGCCAAACAGACATTTTCCTTCCATATTGACTTGCAGGTTTTGTCAGCAACCCTCTGTAGCATCTCCTTGTTGCAGTATCAAACTGATGTACACCTTCTAAGGTAGATTTGCTTGTGTCATTATTCAGCTCTTACTACTTCGTTTTTTTACTGTGCAACAATTCAGTACTGATGACGTATAGAGAGCAAGTGCCCGGTCTTTAAACATTTATTTACTTTAAAATTTCTGATAGTTATCCTTTGACAGTTTCTATTGGTTCTGGGGTTGAGAAGTTTTGTAGGATTCATGGTGGCTCGAACAAATTATGTTCTTCATGTTTCACTGTTGCAGTCATCTCACTTGGGTGATCTGCCTGCAGGTAGCCCTCAGTCAGCCCGAATACCAGAGTCTTGAGATTTCTGCGTCAGATGCTGTCGCCTCTTCCATGACAGGTCCTCAGGGATATAAAACATGCAGCCGACGGCATTACATCAGCTTTTCTTTCTGCGCGGGAGCCCGGAGCAGATCACAAATGCCGGTCAGCTGCTACCTGAAATTTTCATTTTTCGAGTTTCAAATCTGAAGTCTTCTAAAGCTAAGTACCCCATTTAGGATCCTTTTTTCTTGCTCTAACCCATGTCAGAAAAAGTTAACAGTTGTCTTGCCTGTGGAAAGCAAATACTTCGCAGAGATTTTCATTCTTACTGCGTCACCTGTTTAGGCCCAGACCACGGCATTCCTCGCTATCGATTTTGTGCCTTGCTCAACACCAGAACTATTCATCGTCTGACCGTCTTTGTAGCTAAATTCTTCCGCTCTCGCTGTCTGTATTCCAAAATGGCTTTAAGCCATCCAACTACCAGTCTTCCAAGAAAAGTAAGGATAAAGACAGAGAGACCGCATAGATCCAAAAATGCCGATGATGCTTCCGTTAAGCTAGTCACCAGTTAGCCGGTACTCAGAGAGGTGCTTTCGCAGCCCCCAATACCCACTTCTGCAGATTCACAGACCTTTACTGAGACCCATTCGCAGTCCGGTATGCCACGAGATGCTTCTTCGACTATGGAACCTGTGGATTTCTCTAACTTGTATGGTTCCAGAACCGCTGTGCCGGCACCGGCTTCTGAGGGTGTATTCAGGCCTTCCGATGTTCGTATTAAACAGACTACTTCATTTTTGACTAAATCTACCGAATTTCTCAGGCCCAAAGTTCGCACTACGCCTAGGAAACTGGCGGAAATGCATTCTGAAGCTCCCATGCGTCAGAAACAAATGCTTAGAATGGCTGAAGACCTTATTACTTTAATTAGCGGAAACCAGCCTTCCCCCTCTAAAAGACCATTGATTTTCCTTCTGATTCTACAGACCATGAGTCCAATGACTCTGACCCCTCTGATTGCAGTACATACCCTTATCAACCTATGAGGATTCAGATGCAGAGGATTCCATTCCCTCTGCTTTCCCTCCAAAGGACTTTTCTTTCGGTCAAACGTTGCACACCCTAAGAGAGCGTTTCCACTGGGATTACCAGGACTGCCCTCAGTCAACAAAGAGACTCAGGGAATTTTTAGACTTGCCTCAGCACAGGCCTCAAGCTATATACCCCCTGTCCTGGATATTGTAGATAATGTCTTCATGGAATCTAGTCTTACCCCTGATAATTTACCTCCTGCTCCTAGAAAGCCTGACAGGTACTACAGAGTACTTGACTCTCACAAATTTCTCTTTAAAACTTCCTACTGCGGATCCACAGACCATTTGCCAGGGACCTAAAGTTATTAAGGCTATTACAGCCAAAAACCCTACCCCTTCGGACAGGGATTGTAGGGCTTTAGATCGATTGAGTAAGAAGGTATACACCTCTGCAACTCTTGCCAACAGGGCTATAAATTGCCACTTTCACATGTTAAAGTATCAGCAGCATATTATGGAACTAATTAAACAAATAATGTTTTTGATTCCTGATTGTGCAGAAAATAAAGCTTTACAAGAGTTAATGCATTCTGCAAGCCAAGTTGGTAAACCTACTTTGCAATGTGGTTTTGATGCCTTAGAAGCGTATTGCAGGGCTGCTGTCACTGGGTCTGTTCTGAGAAAGCATGCTTGGCCGAAGGAACAAATCTTGCCAGACCATCTCAAAGCAAAATTAGTAGATGCTCCATTAAATCAAGAATGTTTGTGTGGCACAAAAGCAATAATATTTCTTAAAAAGATGGAGGAAAAAGCTAAATCTATGCAAACTGTTAGATTTGTTACAGGTGCAGCCACCTAAATTCAGTAGGCACTGCTTTTCAAAAAATTGGTCCTTTCCAGTCCCTCCCGGTCCAAACCCAGGGGCAACAGACCACAAAGACTACAGTCTTAAGGTATACACAGATCTTAACAATCGAGTGTTCTCACCCTAAAAACAGTGTGTGGTAAGCCGCCGTCTTATGAAAAAAGTTAACAATGACTTCTCCTGCATCCTTCCCAGCCATGCCCACATACTTGCATCCCTAGGAGGAAAACTCGCCATGCATGCAAAAAACTGGGAATACATTACCCAGGACCGCTGGGTCTTAAACATTGTATCCCAGAGATAACAGATTCTACTTCCATTCACTGCCAACCCCAGGCGGATTGCCAGACCTTCCCTAAACCAGTGGGCAGAGGTACAAAAGCGCAAGTACTTTGTCTTCTCAGTATCAGGGCTATTCAGCCTGTTCCAACAGAGCAAAATGGGCAGGGTTTCTACTCCAGACTGTTTCTTGTGCCCAGAAATGAAAACTCTTGGCGCCCTGTCCTGGATCTATCAATTCTCAACACCTTCTTGGTGTTGCCAAAGTTCAAAATGCTTACATTCCAACAGCTGCTATCTATGCTAGCGAAGGAATCCTGGCTAGTCACCCTAGACTTAAAAGAAGCTTCTCCGCACATCCCCCGTAAGGGAATCTTGCAGGAAATATCTACGTTTCAGGGCAGGCTCTATGCACGAACAGTTCTCTGCACTTCCCTTTGGCATAGCTACTTCGCCCAGGGTATTCACAAAGTGCCTGGCTCCAGCCATGGTGTACTGCAGGCAGAGAAACATTCAAATTTACCCATACTTCGACTATTGCCTGATTTAGGCGGACATCAGGAATTTGCTACTTCAGCACCTGATATTTGTAAAGAGACTCCTAACTTCTCTGGAGTATACCATCAACAAAAAGAAATCACATCTGGTACCCAGCCAAGAAATTGTATTCCTGGGAGCAATCTTGAACACAGCTTCCCAGATGACATTCCTCATTCCAGAAAAGCATGTTTATTTGACAAATTACTTCAAACTACTGGCCACCCAAACCAGGTATCTGCAAGAAAAATATTGCAAGCCCTAGGGTTCATGACCTCATGCATTCTCCTAATTCCATATGCAAGACTGCATATGAGGTAACTTCAGTGGTACTTAAAAAGTCTCTGGTGTTAACATTCTCAGGACCTGAAAACCGTGATACCGATCATTCCTTGTCAGAGTTACTTTGGTGGACAGAGGCCTGCAACCACAACAAGAGACTCCCTTTCACTCAACCCCCCCGCCACTCAATCCCTGACAACAGACGCATCAGACTATGTATGGGGGGGCACACATGGCAGGCAAATGCATTCAAGGCAAATGGAGTCCTGGACAAATGCACCTGCATGTCAATCAAAAAGAAATGTTAGCTGTACAAAATGCACAGATGGCCTTCACATTCCTTATCTGTCCAGGGCAACTCTTAATAAAGACAAACACCACAGTCATGTGGTACATAAACAAGTGGGGGGGGGGGGGACTCATTCCTACCCACTCTGCAGGTTAGCCATGGCTCTGTGAAACACAGCCTTGAGCAACCAAGTGCACCTGCAAGCTCAATTCCTGCCAGGCAAACAAAATTCAGTGGCATACGACTTAAGCAGAACTCTAATGGACCCACACGAGTGGAAACTGGAACCCAACACTTTCAAGCTTCTTATCCACAGGTGGGGGGCACCCAGAGGTGGACCTCTTTGCTTCACCCAAAACCATCAATTGAGCAAATTTTTCACCAGAACTCCCCGCAGCGAAGCATGGAAAGTGGATGCCCTATCCTTTACGTGGGAAAACCTCTCAATCTGTGCCTTTCCCCCTCTGCCCCTCCTCTCAAAAATACTACTCAAGATCAAACAGGACAGGCCAAGGACAACCCTTATTGCACCAGACTGGCCACGCCAGCACTGGTACCTACTTTTATGCAGTTTGACAGTGCCACCATGGCACCTGCATCGGACTGAGACTCTGCTGTCCCAGCAGGAGGGCCAGATTTAGCATCCTCAGCTGCAACCCCTGAACCTAGCAGCCTGGCTTATTCCCTGAATACATCAACAGCAACCCTAGGCAAACAGGTGCTGGATGTCATCCTTGAGGCCAGGAAGCCTTGTACTAAGAAATCCTATTCAGAAAAGTGGAAAAGATTCTGTTCTTGGAGCCATTCTCAGGGAAAGGACACAGTCGTGCCCACCTTACCTCATATCCTAGATTTATCTAGCAGAACTGCTCCACAAAGGCCTATCCTTCTCATCCATTAAGATTCATGCCTCTGCCAATATCAGCTCATTACAATACTGAGCCTCCTCTCTTCTCTCACCCTCTGGTCAAACAGATGTTCTTCGTGTTTCACTGTTGCAGTCATCACATTTGGTTATCTGCTTGCAGTAACCCTCAGTCGGCCTGATTAACAAAGTCTTGGGTCCTGCTTTGGTTGCAGTCTCTTCTTCCGTGACATCAGGTAGTCAGAGGTATAAAGCATGCATCAGTCTTTCTTGCCGTGCGGTGCCCGAAGCAGAAGCAGTTCGCAAGTGCCGGTCGGCCAACTCCTGAAATTTTCGATTTCGTGTTTCAGAACCGAAGTCTTCAACTGAAGGCCAAGTCCCCCGTTGGGGAAACACTTTCTTGCTCTAAACCAGTGTCAGTAAAAGTAAATAATTGCATTTCTTGTGGAAAGCAAATAACTCCTAAAGATTTTCATTTGTACTGTATTCCTTGCCTAGGCCCTGACCACCATGTACCTCGCTGTCGGTTTTGTGCCTTATTTAAACCACAAACTATCCGTCAGTATATTTTCGCTTCTAAATGTTTTGATGCTCAGTTTAATTATCCCAATATGTCTTCGGTAAGCCATCCGACTACCGACATTCCGAAAAAACGCAAAGATAAAGACAGGCTGCCGAGATCCAAAGCTGCCAACGATGCTTCTCCTAAGCCAGTCGCCAATTTGCCGGTACTCAGTGAGGCGCTTTCGCAGTCCCTGATACCCGCTACTTCAGATTCTCAGGCCTCTACTGAGACCCATTCTGAGTCCAATATGCCGCAAGATGCTTCAACTGTGGAACCTGTGGATGTCTCTACCATGGATGGGTCCGGAGCTGCCGTGCAGGCACTGGCTTCTGAGGGTGTATTCAGGCCTACTGACTTGCATATTAAACCAATGCCTTCTTATTCTCTAAGGCCTAAAACTTGAACCATGCCTAGAAAACTGACACCCAGACCACATGGGCCAGGCCTCTATGCCTAAAAAACAAATAATAAGAGTGGCTGAAGACCTTATTACTTTAATCAAGGGAAGCCAACCCCTCCCCCTCTAAGAAACCTAGGACTGAGTTTGCTTATGATACTTCTGACCATGATTCTGAATTTTCTGTTTTCTCTGTTGACCATGATTTACCCTCATCTACCTATCAGGATTCTGATGTAGAGGACTCTATTCCCTATGCACCCCCCCCCCCAGAGGATTTCTCTTTTGGTGAAACCTTGCATACCCTCTGGGTGCATGTTCGTTGGGAAAGTCAGGATTTCTCTGATTCTAAAAAGAGGCTTAGGGATTTCTTACTCCTGCCCCAGCACAGGCCTTTAGCCATACCTCCTGTACTAGACATTGTTGATGATGACTTTTCGGAATCTAGCTTGGCCCCTGACTCTCTACCCCCTGCTCCCAGAAAACCTGATGGATATTACAGAGTCCCCTGACTCTCAAGTTCCTTTTCAAAAATCCTACTGCGGATCCTGAGACCATTTCACAGGGACTCAAGGGCATTAAAGCTACTACTGTCAAAAATCCTACCCCCTCTGATAGACTCCAGGGCGCTGGATAGATGAGGTAAGAAGGTATACACTTCTGCAACTTTGGCCATTACGGCCTTAAACTGCCAGTTTCATATATTAAAGTATCAGCAACATATTTGTTTGCTTAAACAGAAAATGATGTTGATTCCTGATTGTGCTGAAAATAATGATTTACAGGATTTACTACATTCAGTTGAACAAGTTGGAAAACATACTTTGCAATGTGGTTTTGATTCACTAGAGGCATCTTGCAGGTCTGCTGTCACCAGGTCTGTAATTAGAAGGCATGCTTGGCTTAAGGAGCAATCTTTGCCAGATCAAGTTAAACTAAATTGCTGGATGCTCCCTTAAATCAGGACTGCCTGTTTGGTAACAAAGCAGAAGTTGTTCTTAAAATGATGGAGGAAAAAGCTAAATCTATGCAAACTGTTGAAGATTTCTTACAAAACTTTGGTCCTTTCTTGCCTCTTCCAGGCCTTCTCCGTTCAAACCCAGAACCAGTAGAACAACCAGGCTTCAGTCCCAGGGTACACACAGGACTATGCAGTGGGAGGCTCCCACTTCCAAATCCGGGAGTAGTAAGACTCCTCCCTATGGTAAGCTGTCTCAATGACTTAACTTTAAAACTTCCAAGCACTTCTCAACTGACTGCTCCTTTAGGGGGAAAGATTGCTCTACAAGCAAAAAACTGGGAACTCATAACCCAGGACAAATGGGTTTTAAACATAGTTTCCCAAGCATACAGATTTCACTTGCACACGTTACCAATCCCAAACGGTTGGCCAGATCTACCCCCAGATCAGAGGGCAGAGGCTCAAAAGCAAGTACTCTCTCAAGATTAGAGGCTATTCAGACTGTACCAGAAGTGGAAAATGGACAAGGTTTCTACTCTAGACTTTTCCTGTTACCCAGAAAAGAGAACTCATGGAGCCCTATCCAGGACCTTTCTATCCTAAACACCTTTATGTTGATTCTAAAATTCAAGATGCCAACTCTTCACCAGTTGCTTCCCATAATAGGCAAAGATACCTGGTTGGCAACACTGGATTTAAAGAAAGCTTGTCTGCACTTCCCAATCAGGGAATCTTGGAGATGATACCTGTGTTTCAAAGCAGGCTGCACACACTATCAGATCACTGTACTGCCTTTTGGATTATCTACTGCGCCCAGGGTATTCACAAAGTGTCTAGCTCCAGTCATTGCATTTTGCAGGCAAAGAAATATTCAAATATACCCATACCTGGACGATTGTTTAATTCAGGCAGAAAGCCAGGACATACTTTTGAATCATCTAGCATTTGTACAAAAGGCGCTAACTTGTCTGGGGTACACCATAAACGAAATGAAATTCTCAGCTGGTGCCCTGTCTAATTATATTCCTGGGAGCAAGCTTGAACACAACTTCCCTGATGGCTTTCCTCACGCCAGAGAAACAAATTTGTTTGACAACTTACTTCAAACCTAGTGGCCACAGAAACCCTGCTATCTGCAAGGCAAATACTACAAGCCTTGGGGTTCATGGCCTCGTGCATTCTACTAATTCAATGTGCAAGACTGCTTGAGGAAACTACAATGGTAGCTAAAAAGCCTATGGTGTCAACATTCTCAGGATCTAGAAGGAATGATTCCTATCGTACCTTGCCTACAGTTGGAATTCCTTTTAATCTATATTTAGAAAATCATTGACTTAAAAAATTAGAGCAAAGGATGTATCCTGCTTCGGAAGACCTGAATGAACCTCCATGGAAGAAGGCCAAGCTTCCTATTCCCACTTCCACTGCCTGTCCGCTTCCGGGCGCCCCGGCAGTTACCGATTTAGGATTTGAGGGACGTCTGACAGATTTGTCTACTTCGGCGACCTTCAAGGAAGCCTCTTCTCAGTTGACAACTAGCATGTCCACGGAGCCTTCTCCGCCATCGGCTACCGCTGAGGTTTAAGGGGAACCAGACCAACCAGGCCTCTGACTGGGATCCCTCCTTTGGACTCTGCTACCCTTAGCCAGGCATCTGATTCCAAGCCTACACCTAAGGCTACCCCAGTTAAAAAGAAATAAAAAAAACAAACATCTGGCTTCACCCGCTGAAGGCCTACCTGATTGGCAGTCCTTCACCTCATGTTTGATGCAGGCCTTCATGGCCCTTAGGCTCTCAACCTCTTCTCCATCTACTGTTCCTCTCCTCCGCTATAGGCCTGCCTCTGTCTCCTCTCTTCCACTCTCCACTTCACAAGACAGGGAAGCAGAGCAAGAGGTTTATTGATCATCTTGTGATTAATCAATATCATACACCTCCCAAATTGCATCTCTTTGAGTATTACTCCCCAGATGAATAATCCAACGAAGGGGACTCCCCCCAACCCATCTTCCCCCGAGGATATCACTTTTGGAGAGACCTTAACCAAAATGAAGGAATACTTCAAATGGGACACCTCACAAATGTCTGATACTCCAAAAAAAAAAAAAAAAAAAAAGTATTTTGAATTGTTAGAAGTGGAACCACCCTCCCCATCTGCCATTTCTCCTGTCATCCTTGCTTATTTGGATGCCTTTTCCCCAACACAAGACCCCAGACTCTCAGCCTACTACCACTAAGAGGCCAGATCACTTTTACAAAGTGCCTGATGACCGGAAATTTGTAGTCAAACCACCCCTGGCAGACCTTGCTGTGATTGCAGTATCACCTGATAAACAATCCAGACTGATGTCTGCCTCTCTCCTACCCACAGACAAGGACAGCAAAACCATGGATAGAATTGGAAAGAAGGCTTACACCTCTTCCACATTGACCTTCAGAACCATTAATTATCAAACCCATATGACCAAATATGCTCTGGACCTTGTCTCTCAAGCCTCCACTCTGCTGGCTGTTACTCTAGACTGCCCCACTAAATCTGACATAGCATCGAAACTTTCTCTAGCTGCCCAAGTAACCAGGCACTCCATTAGATGTAGTTATGATGCTGCAGAGGCCACTGCACGATCTGCAGCCACTGCCACTGTACTTAGAAGATATTCTTGGCTACGTCTACAACACTTACCAGAGGACTTAGTCTAAAATCTTACATTCTCCTGGAACCCTAACTTATTGTTTGGTAAATAGTCATCAGATTTGTTCAAAAATCTACAAGAAAAGAGTAAGGAATTGCAAGACATCAAGCATCTGCTCGTGTCTCTTATCTGGAAATATTACAGGAATTACCGTACCAAAAATACATTTGTCAGAAGAAACTCCTCCTGTGCTGGACCTACCTCTTGCAGACACACGATGGGCCAGAAGACAAACCCCTTCAAGGCTCAGCTGTCTCGCATTCCCCCGCTAGACGGCCCTTTAAGGCAGAGGATGTCCCAACAACGTGTGACTGCCTTGCCCACCTACCATTTTCTTGCCCACCTCTCACACTGCCTCCCCTTTTGGAAAGCTATCACTACAGAATTGGGTTCTGGCTATTGTTCAAAAAGGATACTTCCTCTCTTGGAGAAAAAGACCCCCCCCCCCTTAATGGGTGTTCCCTTCCCCCAAGAAATTAGACACACCTCTTCTCAAAGATTTTGCAAGACCTTCTGAGCCTGGGAACTATAGAACCTGTCCCTCCAGCTTCTATTCAAGACTGTTACTGGTCCCCCAAAAAGATGGACCATGGAGACCCATTCTAGACCTTTCATTTCTGAACTAATATTAAAAGTTCCCACCTTCAGAATGTTGTCCCGACAAACTTTACTCCCTCTTATACCAGCCCAGCCCTTCATGGCCACACTCGACCTGAAAGAAGCCTGTCTGCACATCCCTATTAAACCTTCCCACAGGAAATTCTTACATTTTTCTGGACCCTCCTCTAAGATTCAATTTATTGCATTGCCCTTTCGTTTGTCCACTGCTCCCAGAGTGTTCAGAAAATCCTTGGCACCTACCATAGCCTTTTGCAGAACACAAGTGATTCAGATTTACCTGGACGGCATCCTTATTGTAGCAGAATGCAAGGAAATCCTGCAAATCCATCTACAGTTTACCATTTGTCTACTTCAAAGACTGGGGTTCACCCTCAACTTCCCATAGTCTTTCTTGACCCCAGGCCAAGACAAAACATTTCTGGGTTGTAGTATCAGTACAGCCATAATGGAAGCATTTCTTCCCCAGGGCAAAGTCAGCTCCCTGTCCTCCCACTTCAGAACACTTGTGCAGACCCAGCCAGATAACTGCAAGGCAATTCCTACAAACCTTTTGCCCAATGGCAGCCACAATCCCCATGCTCCCACTAGCCAGAATGCACATGTGAAAGCTGCAGTGGTATCTAAAAAATGTATGGTCACAACACTAGCATCCCTTAGAGCAAGAAATCACCATTTTATCCTGCCTAGAGTCCGAACTCAAATGGTGGCTTCAGCAAATTCAGCTGAACCTGGGACTTCCACTGCAATTACCCACCCCAAACCAGTTCATGTATACAGATGCATCAGACGTAGGATGGGGAGCCACTATGTCAAACTACAGGGAGTAAGCAAAGTGGCACCCTTCCATAAAGAACAAGCATGTCAAAGTGAGGGGAAATGACAGCAGTCCTCCTGGCACTGAAAACCTTCTTTCATCTCTTACGACCAGAGTTTCTCCAAATAATAACAGACAACACCACAGTTATGTGGTACCTCAACAAGCAGGGAGGGACAAAAGCCTACCACCTCTGTGGACTAATCTTACTAATATGGGACCTAGCCTCACAGCACAACTTGTCCCTGCAGATATCCTACATCCCCTCACAGGACAACAAATAAGCAGGGCTTCTCAGCAGGACATCCTCTCCAAATCACGAATGGATGTTGGACAGGATTATCTTTTTAGATATTGTTCACCAGTGGGGCACACCAAATAGAATTGTTTTCCCCCCTTCTCCCAGAACAGACAACTGCAGACTTTCTGCTCCAAGGCACACTCTCCACTAGCTTGGAGAGTAGACGCATTCAGCATTTCATGGAAGGGGAGGTTTCTATATACCTCTCTACCCTTCCCATTAATTCAAAAAGTCCTCCTGAATATCAGGAGAGACAAACCAGAGATCTTGTTGGTGAACCCCTACTGGCCAAGGCTGCTCTGGTTCCCCCTACTTCTCAATCTAGCCAAGGGAAATCACCACAAGTTACCCCACAAGGTGGACCTCCTGACACACAAGGGAACCCTCATCCACCGACACTTGCAGATGTTGGCACTGACACTGCGGGTGATAAACTTCTAATTCCCTTCAGGCATCAGTATTCAGAGGATGTGCTTTTCAGCCCTGAGGGAGGCCAGGAAACATAATAGAAGAAAATCTTACTTAGCTAAATGGGAGAGATTTTCAAAATGCTGTCTGGACAAGGGCAAGGATCCGTGCATTGCAGATCTTCCCCCCAAGGTCTTGCCTGTGTGTGTCAACTAATTAAGGAAGGACTTTCTTACTTTTCAGTTCAAGTCCATCTTTCAGCAGTCTCAGCCTGCTTGCCACGAAACCCTCCCTTACTAGCCAGGCTCAGTGTTAAGATGTTCTTAAAAGGGATCTTGCACACCAGACCACCAAAAAAATCCATCCCACCACCCTGGGACCTGAACTTGATCCTTGAAAAGTAACCGTCTCCATTTGAATCTGCTAATATGGCTACTCTGCAAATGTGCACATGGAAGACAGTCCTGGTAATGGCTATAACTTCAGCCTGAAGGGTGTCAGAATTACAGGCCCCAATGGCCTGCCCCCTCCATACAATACCTTTTACAAGGACAGGGTAACCCTACGAACCCAACTCTTCCTTTATACCTAAAGTGGTCAATGATCTGTCCTTAAACCAATCTTTTCATGTACCCACCTTTTTCCCCTCTCCCACCAATGAAAGTGAGGGGATACTCCACTCCCTGGATGTACACAGCTGAGGTTTTACCTAGACAAATCAAATCCATAAGAAAATCCAATCAGTTTATTTTTTCCTTCCACCCCAGGGCCCTGGCCAAGGCAGTCTCCAAACAAACCATAGCATGTTGGATTAGAAAAACTGTTTGCCTGTGTTCACACCATAACAAAAAACTCCCACAGGGAGTTAAAGCTCACTCTACCAGGGTAGTGGCAGCCTCCAAAGCCTTTTTAAAAGGCCTGGACACTGCATCCATACTGGAAGCAGCCGCATGGTCCACCATTCACACTTTCACCAAACACTACAAGTTAGACAGCGTCTCCAGAGCATGTGCAAGATTTGCCAGAGCAGTTCTGCAGGGCTTTGTGGAATCAGCTGCCTCTTCTACCTCCTCCCTTCCTTCCATCTAAGTTGTGGCACTCTCCCACACCAAGAATTCTGCAACATAAGAATAGAAGGACATAGAATAGTTGTGTAAAATCTTACCATAACCGTAGATGTCCTTCTCTTCCATGTTGCACTATTCCTTCCCACCCACCTAACCCCTTTTATCCTTTTCTGTCACTCATTACTGACCTGTCTTGGGACTCCTGATGGTGTTAATACCTTACCCTATGACCAATTTAATCACCAGTTGTCTCTTTGATCCTATGGCTGACATCACTTGCTAGTCTACTTAGACCTGTCCTGCTGGGCTTTCAAATTCTGAGGTCTGTGCTTGCAGACGTCACATTTAGGGTCTCTGATTTATTGTCCTACATGTGCTGTGTGTGACATCCCACACAACTGCAAAAGCCAAGCTGAAGCGTTTGTATAGGAGCCTACGTACGGATCACCTGAGGCTGGAAATCCCACACCAAGAATACTGCAATATGGAAGAGAAGGACATCTGTGGTTATGGTAAGAGTTTACACAACTATTCTTTCCTGTACATGAATTTGTTCAGCAGTAGCCATAGTTATGGAGGTATGGTAAGATGAAGTATTTAGGTATATGGATTAAAAAAGCTTCTGTTATGGCAGCTCAGGATATGTAGGAAGAGACTAAACAAAAGATGATAAACACAGGAAGTTGTGGGCCATCATTTATAAAAAGTTGAAATTTACTTGTGAGGGAAAAGGGCAAGTGTTCCATGGGATTTTATTCTCCCCATAGAGCAAATTGGTTTAGGATTACTTGATTTGAAAGGCTACATTAGAGCTTTGCAGCTAAGGTTGATATATGCACAAATCAAGCAGAAGTTTATGTAACAGAGTAGAAAGGGATAATGCTGAAATGCGTACTTGCATATTGTCGCAACTAGGTTCCAAATGTTTCATAATGTCAAAGGGCTCAAGTAAAAGTGCATATAACCTTCAGTGTGAGAAGAAAGTGAAGTCACGCTATTTTGATATAAAAGATAACATGGGGGGGAGGTGAGTTAGATTTTATAACCTTGACACTGCTGTATGAGCAGTAGATCAGTTAAAGGGTGATTCGCTACATGTAATTTCTACGATTTGTAACATTCCAATACTGGTAGCAGTTGATACCTATTTAATAATTGTACCAACAGTTTTACAGACCCTGTACGACAGAAAAATGGTATCGAACATGTGACAAAAATATAAAGAAAACGTTCATTACTGCTGCCCTTTTTTCAGTTCTTACACTTAAATACTTGTAATTTGAAACAGTAAAGTACTGTGCCGGTTATGTTCAAATGTCAATTAAAATGGAAAATGAAAAGCCTCTAAGTAACAGGCCTCTAAGTAACTAATAACAATCCGTTGTATGGCAGAATGACATATCTCCCCAACTACCTGTCTCCATAGGGGTTCCCCAAGGATCCATCCTTGGACCCCTACTTTTCTCTGTTTACACCAATAATCTAGCCTCTGCCACCAAACATGGCACACTCATCCAGTACGCAGATGACTCAACCATCATCTGCTCAGCCCAGTCCCTACTGAAACTGCAAAAAGTCACACAGGAAGCCTTTTCCTCTGTTGAAACATGGTTATCCGATGCCCAATTAATACTCAACCCAAACAAAACTAAACTACTCATCTTCCAACCCACCAAACATACTCAAAACAACTCTCACTTTAACATCACAGCAAAAGACAACACCACTATATACCCAACTGAACACACCAAATTGCTAGGAGTCGAAATAGACAATAAACTAAAATGACATTCACATATCCATGACCATAAAAAAAGTCCACAAAAAACTAGGAGCATTATACAGAAATAAACAATTTCTCACCAAAGCAGCAAAGATTTCAATAGCAAATTCCCACCTTATCTCCACCCTACTTTATGCCTCTCCAGTATATACCAACCTGAGGCAATGTGATCTAAACAAGCTAGAGACCTGCTACAACAAAATCGCCAAATTCGCCACAGGGGCATCCTACCATAGTCACCACTGTCTCTCACTTGCTGAACTGGGCTGGCTTGAACTCCCTCACCTCCTTCAGTGGTATCAACTCTCACTCGCCCACAAACTAGTAAACCATCCACTAAATGTCCCAGCCCTCCAGAATCTACTCCAACCCTATCGCACCACCAGACCACTAAGATCCAGCAACAAAAATCACTTGCAGATCACTAAAGCCAATAACTCTGCTGGTGAAGCACTATTCTCTTGCGCCATAGCCAAATTATGGAACTCACTCCCACCCACAATTACCTCCGTACCATCATGCACCAACTTCAAAACTTTATTAAAAGCGCACCTAAAAACATGCTGGCTATGCCCTTGTAACTCCCACTCTAATATCATCCACCCCATCCAACTACTATTTTTCTTTCACCTCCACTAGCTACCTTGATGATAGAAGCTCAGATGCTCATAAGCCTAGTACTTATTATACAGAAGGAGCTTCTCGTTACATTTGTTAATGCCTGTTATGTACTTCACAGATAAAGATTCTACTTGTCTACTGATGTACTATGTTCTTCATCTGTAAATATGTTGTAAGTAATTTCTATGTTAAATTTTAATCGCTATGTAATCCAGTGTAACTACTGTCTGTTTATTTTACTGTGGAGCTTTTCTCCCCGGGCCTCCGCTGAAAATGGACCCACGTCCAGTCGGACACTCCCGGTCAACAAATTTAAATAAATAAATAAAAATAAATAAACTGCAGGCAGCCATCAAATAACATAACTGGATAACAGTATAACTTTGGCAGACAAAAAAAACAGACTCTTTCACCGGTTTTTCGTTTCGGAGGGCTGCTACACATTAGTCAGGGATCGGAGTACCTGATGTCGGTCTTTAATATTGTAAAGTGAAGTTAGTCACTTGTTTAGAATATGGTTGTGATAATACGCAAGTACCATGAAGTGTGATTTTTGTGAGAAATAAAAAAGTAGGATTTTGGATGCAGGACCTTGATAACACGGATACAGAATATTATATTCGTAAAGTAGCAGTAACTGTTTAAGAACCAAGCCAACACTGAAACATAGTAAGGAGATTTTACCAATAGATGCTGCAAGTATATAGGGGTATAGAAAATACGTACGAAGGAGAATAACTAGGTATGGAAAAGGTAAGAGAGTGGGATGAGACCAAACAGAAGTTTGGAATGCAGGTTAGAGACTGCTTCCTCTACCAGGGGGTTATGACATAGTATAGGCAAAGAGTAAGGGATGTGGGTGTGTTAAGTAAAAGACCAGTTTTCTTTGATTTTTTTTTTTTTAGTCTAGGACAGAATTTTCTTTAAAAAAGAAAAAGGTTAATTAGTATGGGATATGAAATAGTATATGGTAACTGTAAGAATCAGAGAAGATTAATGAAGCTTGGGAAAAAGACAATGGGAAAGCAAGAAGTCCTCCTATTCCGATGTTGCAGTATTCATACTGTGGGATTTCCAGCCGTCATGTGGTCTGACATCTGCTCCTATACAAAAGGTTAAGCCTGGCTGCTGTAGGTGCGTGGGACGTCACATAGGGCCATAAAACAGGGACTATAAATGTAACTTTTGCGCACGTAGACCTCAGAACTTTTCAGCTGCAGACGGCGTGCGCTTCGATCCGCTCTTTAGTCTGAAGACTTCAAAAAAGATAAGTACCCCGTATGTGGTTTTTGTTTTTCTTACTACGTGAGCTTGGTTACTGTAGGTTTTTTGCTATTTAGCTGATGTCTGACAAAAAGAGCAAATGTAATTGTGTGGTCATCAGATGCCACATATGAAATCACATGACAAGTGCTTGTTTTGCTAAGGTGAGGAGCACGACCATAAGGCCTGCTCCATTTGTTTGTCATTCGTACCAAAATCCTTCACAGCCGTCTGGCAGCTGTAAATTTATATCTTGAGAATCAAAGATTAAAACGCTGTGCTCGCAGGAGGGATCCCGAGTCGGTCACCCAATCCGAACAACCATGGAAGAAGGCCAAGTTTTCCAGGCCTACTCCCATTGCCGCTCTGCCATCGGACGTCCTGCCGACTACTGATTTTAGGGGCCAAGGGACAGCCGATTCTTCCATTAGCCTCGATGGATCCTCTGGAAGAGGCCATTATTGCAGCTACAGAGAGCACATCATTGGACCTGACCCCAGACTCTGGCCTCAACCGACATCACGGGGTAAACCCACTACTTGGTAGTCCGACCAAGACTTTCTGCCCCAGCCCAGACCTTGGTTCCTAGGCCAACTCCTAAGCCAATGCCAACTAAGGAAAAAAAAAAACACTTGAGCCCCATCCCTCAAGCTACTCCAGATTGGCAGACGTTCACCAATTCCTTGCTATAGGCCTTTATGGCCCTTAGGCCTATAGGCCCTGCACCTACAGACATTCCAGAGATGAGCCCTAAACCATCCCCTGCTTCTTCCCTCCCTTTAATCACTACTCAGCAAGGAGAAGAAGAACCTAAACAATATGATTCCTTTTCTGAGGAATCTGTTGTGTGTCTCACATTGCTTCTCCTGTGAACTATTACTCTCCAGCCGACTCTATTGAGAGTGATTCTCCTTCAGAGGATATTTCCTTTGGGGAAACCATCACAAAAATGAGAGTACTTCAAGTGGGATACAACCTTAATGACAAACATGCAGAAAAGATATTATGAGCTCCTGCGGTTAGAATCTCCCTCCCCCTCAGCTATTCCACCATTTCTACCAGCCTTTATGGACACCTTTAATTCTGCCTCCAAGAATCCAGATTCTCAACCACCTGCCCCCAAAAGGCCGGATAGATTTTATAAAGTTCCAGATCAGAAGTTTCTAGTGAAACCTCCCATGGCTGACCCTGGAGTCATTGCTGTCTCCCCCGACAGATGATCTAGGCAATTACCCTCTGCTTCCCTTTTGCACACAGACAAGGATAGCAAAAACCATGGACAGAATGGGTAAAAAGGTATATGCCTCCTCCACCTTGGCCTTTAGGGCTATAAATTACCAAACACACACGGTATATTATGCCTTAGACCTCGTTTCCCAGGCCTCCAACTTGTTAGCCTCTACCACGACTGTCCCACAAGGAATGCCATTGCATCTAAACTGTCTTTAGTTTCTCAAGTAGCCAGGCACTCGATTAAGTGCAGTTATGATGCAGCAAAAGCATCAGCCAGGTCTGGTACATTTGCATCTGTCTTTTGTAGATATTCCTGCCTATGTCTCCAACCTCTACCAGGGGACTTTAAATCCAAGGTAATGGATGCTCCTTTAGACCACAATCTCTTATTTGGTAAGAATTCAGCAGAACTTTTCAAAAATTTGCAAGAGAAACGTAAAGACCTTCAAGACATAAAGCACTTGTTGGTGTCCCCCTTACCCAGATACTACAGGAACTACTTTTTTAAGACTTCTTTTATAAGAAGAACTCCATGTACATCTAGTCCTTCCTCCTCCAGACCTCGTAAAGGGTCCAGGAGATTGCCTTACTCCAGACCTCCTAATTCCCAGGGACCTGCCAAGCAGCCTTTTCCTGACTGAGGAGGTTCCACCTCAGTGTGACTGCCTGGATCAGCTCCCTCTGTCTGCCTGCCTTACTCAATGCCTCCCCTTCTCGAAAACAATTACTTTGGGTACTTCGGTGCTTTCCATCATCCAAAAAGGATATTTCCTATCCTGGAAGGAAAAGCCAAAAAGAATTCCCTTCCCTCCAAGAGACCATCTCCATTTATTCCCTCTCATATTGAAAGAATTCCTGATTCTAGGAACTATAGAGCCAGTTCTCTCAGGATAGGAAGGAAAAGGCTTCTATTACCGCCTTTTCCTAATCCCCAAAAAGGATGCCCCTTGGATACCAATCCTGGACTTATCTATCTAAACCTGTTCCTAAAGGTTCTGTGATTCACGATGGTCTCCCTACAAACTTTTCTACCCCTCATTCCACCCAAAGCCTTCATGGTCACCCTGGATCTAAAGGATGCCTACCTGCATATCCCTATCAGACACTGACACAGTAGGTCTCTGCTCTTCAGTGGACATGCTTCACACCTTCAGTTTACAGCCTTGCCCTTTGGCTTGTCTACTGCTCTCAGGGGATTTACAAAGTGCCTGGCCCCAGTCATTGCCTGTTGCAGAACCAAGGGACTACATATCTACCCTTACCTGGACAACATTGTTATTCTGGCAGAATCAGAATCCACCCTGCAAAACAATCTCAAATTCACAATGACTGTCCTCCACAACTTGGGCTTCACTATACAAACCTAGGTGTATGAAAGCCCATTTTTAAATACCTACAGCCATATCTAATAAAATATCTAGCCAGAGGCCCAGCAGCCATGCCCCTCTCTTCCTTTAGCAACTAAACCTTTCTCCTCCTTGTATAGCCTCCAGAAGCTAACAACCAGACTCCCTACCTTGATTTGTCTCTCTCTTACTAGCTGATTCTGCTGCAGTTTACTTGTCTTCAGCAGGTGGCTACCTTCACTAGGTGTGTTCCTCACCCTTCTTACCCCATCTCTCTCCTATCTGAACTTGAAATACAGCAGTGCTGTAGTAGATTATATGTACGTCACTCCTAACATCCTCCTCATTCCTCACTAGAGCACTGAAGGGTCCCCTCTTCTATTGCTCTCCCTGGGTTTCTACATTCCTGATAGTACCCTCATAGGAATTAGCAATCCATTGATTGTTCTCTCCAAACTCTCATACTTGTCTGAACCCGCTCTGTTCGCCCTGCGGGCTCTCCGCTCCCCCACCCTACCCCCAAGTCTCACCCACCCCCAGAGCTCCTATCCTTATACCTATCTAGCCACTCCCACAGTCCCATTACCAAATCCTAACCTGCCTCTCATTAGGGACATTCCCTAGATAATCCATCACTCCTCCCACATCTCTGCTTACTCCACCTCTCACTCACTACCTTAGAACTTCTCTATCACCATGTCTTCTGCACCCATGTCAGCTTACCTAAAACACGTACTGTTGTACTCACTCATACCCTCCGTTTTACTACCCTGTATCCTAACAGCCTGTGAACATCTCAACTACTCTAACTTCCACCATCCCTCCAAGCAAACATCCCTGTCAGCTATAACAACCACCCTTGAACACATCAACATAACATTTGCAGCCAACTATTGCCTCCCAAAGTATCATAGGGTTGCCCATATTACCTATAAACATCTCCAAACCAAGAAAACCCAAAACATATTCTTTCATCCTCTAAATCACACACACACATACTACACCAACACCTCCTGCTGGATGGTGACATTCATCCCAACCCTAGCCTCACCAGTAACTGCCCCACTAACCCACTGAACCCCTCTCCCTTTTATTCCCCTACAAGGCTTCCTAACTCCCTCTTTATAGCTCATCTTAATATGTGAAGTATAAACAATAAAGCGACTCACCTGCATGCTCTCCTAGATGTACATGAATTTGACATCTTATGCCTAGCTGAAACATGGCTAAAACCAGCAACCCAAGACTATGAAATCACCCCTCCAGGATACAATATTTTGAGATTAGATTGCCTGAACAAGAAGGGTGGGGGCATAGCCATAATATATAAAACTGGTCTCCAAGTTACTCCACTAGATATACACCCACCTACTGATTCAAATACTGAAACTCTTATAACTAAACTTCAACTTAACACTTGTAAGTCCATCTACATTATATGCTCCTATCTTCCTCCTGGTAATATCACCACCCTTGAAAATATCCTTAGCTGGCTCTCCACAAACTTCCCTCAAGAAACCATAGTGCTAGGTGACTTTAACAGACTGGAATAGCTGTAATACTGATAATCCTACTAACCACATAAGTCTACATGGCTTTTCCCAAACTATCTCCTCTCCTACCAGAATCCACAAACCGACTAATAAAGAAAGCACCTTAGATTGGATTCTAGCAAATACTCAGTCCCCAACATATAAAACAGGCACCCTACCAGACGATATTAGTGATCACTCACTAACATATATAATTAGACAAAAAGCTAGCATTCCGTACCCTACCACTGACCGAACTACTTGTTCAAATAAACATTTTAACCCTGCAAGCTTCCAAAGTGAACCTGATGTGTGATTGGTCACCCATAAAACACCTCCAGCTACAGGACGCAGTGACACATTTCAACTCCAAATTCTTAGAAATCTTGGACTATCATGCTCCTACTTGTACTCTTAAGATCAGGGCAAGAGTTGCTCCATGGCTAACTAAGAAAACTAAGCAAAAAATTCAACTTAGAAACAAAGTTTGGGCCAAGTGGTGTACTACTAAAGACCCAGCTGATCATTTAAAATTTAAACAGCTTTGAAATACTTCTAAAACATCAATACTATTAGATAAAAGAAACTTCTACTATCAACTTCAACACACTAACCAGCACAAACCACAAAAGTTCTGGACAGGTATCAATAGACTCCTGCAATCCAGGCCACTTGAAGACACCAACCCCATCAGGAATAGCCCATGAGACTCCCAAACAAATTGCTGATGCCTTCAATACCTTCTTTACTGATGCTATCCAGTCACTTGCTAACTCCTTACCTCCTGTATCCTTCAACCTGCCTTCCTACTCAACTAACTTACCGCCTTAATTTCAACTACAGCCTGCTCCTACATCCCTCATCTGTACCCTTCTTCACAAACTCAAACCATCCACCCCCTCTGCTGACCTACTACCTGTCAAATATCTCCAAATCGCAGCAAACATTATAGCCTATCCTATTTCTATCCTAATAAATGGAACCATAACAGTAGGTACCATCCCATCCATTTGGAAAATCTCCCATATAATCCCCTGCACAAAGGTGGTAATTCAACAGAACTCTCTAACTTTCGTCCGATTGCCCTACTTTCTCCCTTAGCTAAAATTATGGAAAAATGCATCCACCATCAACTGTTAGACCACCTTCTCCAAAATAACCTATTGGCTAACTCGCAGCATGGCTTTAGACCTTTCCATAGCACCACCACTGCCCTCCTCTTATTTTCTGACCACATTAACAAAAACCGTAACAATAACATCTTTTCCTCCGCAACCTTCATTGATCTCTAAAAAGCATCTCACATGGTCAACCATCAGCTACTGTTGTATATACTTAAGTCCCTTTCTCTTAATACACATGCACTATTGTGATTCAAGTCCTACTTAACTAACCAGCAGTGCTTTGGGAAAATATTCTATCTAACCACCTTCCGGTCACCCTTGGTGTGTATCCCAAGGTTCTATATTAGGCCCTCTTCTAATCTCAGTTTTTATTAATGATGTAAATGTAAACATCCCTCAAGCTGCATGTATACCATACGCAGATGACTCCACATTAATATGCTCTGGTACTGGACCATCTGAACTCCAGTCCTTTACCCAAAATGTCTTTGAATTAGTAGAAAAATGGTTCTTACAGAGCTGTCTCCTCCTTAACCCCAAAAAGACTAAACTATTGCTCTTTACTCCCACACACGTCTACCCCTATTAACTTCACTATCAGATCTAATAATGACACAGTCATATCTCTTGACACTACCACCAAACTCTTAGGAGTAACAGTAGACCACAGCCTTTAACTATGACGCTCATATCAACACCACAGTAAAAGTCAGTTAAAATTAAACCCTTCCTCACTCCCATAGCTAGAGCTACTATTGCCCACACCCACCTTATCTCTACTCTCTTCTATGCCTCTCCTATATACACTAATCTTTCTAAAACAACCTCAACAAGCTGGCAACCTCTTACAGTAACATTGCCAGATTTGCAACTGGCTCCCCTTTTAGAACCCACCACTGCCATAATCTGAAACTGGGTTGGCTGGAGCTGCATAATCAAGTTCTATCCCACTAACTCATTGCCCATAAGACCCTTTATCATCCATGCAAGACACCAATGCTCACAAGTCTAATCACTCCGTATAAAAACCTTGCAAACCTAAGCTCAGCAAATAAACTACTGGTAACTAGGCAAAAATCCAATAACAAGGCAGGGAATTCCCTTTTCTCTAACATTGTGGGAAAAACCTGGAACCTACTTCCTAGTGAACTCGCATCTCTTTCTTCTACCCACTATTCATAAAGGAACTCAAAATGTACCTTAAAACCCACTGGCTATGCCCTTGTACCAACTCTGACTAACATCCCTCTTAATGTTATCCCAAGGTCTAGCATTAAGTACTACTCACCTCATAGTTATTTGTAAGACCATTACCTCCGTCCCCTCTGTTAGTCTGCTCATATAGCTATCCTGAAACTCTATAAAACTCGTTCTTCTCAGAGACTTTTATAGATAATGATGATTAAACCCACGAAGGCCTTTACAAATGTGTCCCTGCCTTTAAATTGTGTCCCTGCCTTGTAAATAATTATCTGTTCTTCTGTGACATATACACAACTTTGATTTCAAATGTCACTCCCTTCCAAATACTTACTTTCTTCTACTAGTGTGTGGTCTAAAGAAAAAAAAAATATTTCACCTTTTATTGTTTCTTATCTAGCATAATTACTGTTACCTTGTATACAACTATTGTGTCTGACAAGTGAACTGTATCTGTAGTTGCAATATTCTGCTTTGTTTTATGTGGAGCTTTTCTCCCTGGGCCTCTACTGAAAATGGACATATATCCAGTTAGACTAGCCCGGTCGGCAAATGTAAAATAAAAAATAATCAATCAACCTCCAGAAGTCTTCACTTCTTCCTCAGCAGGACAAAGTTTTCCTAGGCTGCAGGATAAGAACAGACTTGATGAGATCCTTTCTCCCACTGCACAAAGTGCATTCTCTCGCCAGCCATTTTCAAGGCCTACTTACGAAATCCCATCTCTCAGCAAGGCAATTTCTGCAAGTCCTAGGTCTCATTGCCGCAACCATTCCCATGCTCCCATTAGCCAGGATACACTTGAGAACATTCCAGTGGTATTTAAAAAATGTATGGTCTCGAAGCCAACATTCATTAGACAAACTTATTGCCCTTCTGCCCTGCCTAAAGACAGAACTAAAGTGGATTCAGCAAGTTTCCCAGAACCAGGGCATCCCACTCCCAACTGCCCCCCCACCTTCACTCAGACCATGCACACAGATACATCAGATTTAGGGTGGGGAGCAGAGTTCGAGGGCTTCAGGGTACAACAGCGTTAGAACCCTGCAATTCAAAAGCAACACGTCAGTGTCAGGGAAATGAAGTATAATAAAAAATGACAGGGAAATGACAACAGTGTTATAGACTCTCAAAGCTTTCCTTCCAGTCTTGCATCCAGGCCTGCTACACATTGCGACAGACAACACAACAGTCATGTGGTACCTCAACATGCAAGGAGGGACAAAGGCGTACCAGTTATGCCAGATAACGCTACAAATCTGGGAAATGGCAACCAAACACAACCTGTTACTGCAGGCTTCTTACATCCCCTCTCAGGAAAACAAACAAGCAGACTTGCTCAGCAGAGCATCCTCCTTTCAGCACAAATGGATGCTCCACAGGGAAACCTTCTTAGACATCATCCACCAGTGGAGCACACCAAGTGGATCTGTTTGCCTCCCCCCAAACAGACAATTAAACAGATTTTGCTCCAGGGATCACACTCCACTAGCATGGAGAGTAAATGTCTTCAACTTTCCATGGAAGGGAATGTTCCTGTATGCTTTTTCACCACTTCCCTCTAATACACCAGGTCCTGCTGAAGATAAACAAGGACCAACCAAAAATCTTGCTGGTGACTCCCTGTTGGCCAAGGCAACATTGATTCCCCCTTCTTCACTTCCTAGCCAAGGAAAATCACAAGTTTACCCCACGAGGTGGTCCTACTCACCCAACAAAAGGGATCTGCCTTTCGCAATCAGCTGCCTTTACTGCACCTGACCCTATGGGTGATCACCTTTTGATCCCTTTCAGACAACTGTACTCAGAAGGCATGCTCTCGGTCCTGAGGGAGGCCAGGAAACCATCTACCAGAAAAAAATATTTGTCCAAATGGCATAGATTAATTGGTGTGTGCTTAACGACAGGGACCCTTTTCAAGCAGATCCCTTTTTGGTCCCTCTTTGGTCCTTAGTTATTTACTGCCTGGGACTGGATCACCTCAACCAGCAATGTGACATCTGTGAGGCCTTTAATCTTTGGGCTCTCACGGAAGGCAAAAACAAACTGACCGTGAAATGCCTGTTGCCCTTGTCCTTCTCGCATGCTGTTGCTGGAGCTCTGCCTTCGACCTCCAAGCATAGGGATCACTCCAAATGATCCAAATCAGCCAAAGAATCTCAAGGTCCTTTCCCCAATACACATGGAGCTGGTTCTCCCAGAGGCAGAGGAGGAAATGCTAACGACAGAACGCACCCTCTTGGCAGAGGACCCCTACAGAATACAGGGTCCAGAGATACTTTCTTTGATAGGGCCCTAGTAATAGAAGAAACACAGTTCAACCACCAAGGCAAACGGCATAAATCCAAGAAAACACTGTAAGAACATTAAAGCAGTTTAATTGTACAAAGGATAAGCGCTTTCACATGAATATGCTTCATCCGATCCTAAAGACACACAATACATCAGGTTATTTAAAAGATAAAATACTCAGTCACAAAATTCAAACAATTAATAATGCAAGGCTTGAGATTTTAATGCAGGTTTTAAAGGTATAGCATAATTCAACCCAAGTGTCATATGAGCCTGAAACACCGATATCTAATTCATCTCTGATGTCTCCGTTTTGTTGACAATATCACCACCCTTAACAGACTCAAATACTGTAACAGTAAATTTAAGAGTGCCCCATATTATTATTAATATGCTTATACAATGCATTCAGACAGCTCATTCTCCTTGTATCTCCAAGATGTAACGCACAATCCTTCAACCTCTGGTTGGTCTTGCCTACATAAAATGATTCAAAGTCAGCACAGGTTGCTAGACTAAATTAGCTGACTTACAATCAGCGTACACTTTAAAGTTATATGATCTAGCAGTGATTGGATGAACAAAAACATTATTACACGACATAGAATTGCAGGCCTTGTATGACCTGCAAGGAAAAGTACCATACCTAGCCAATGTCTTACAAGAATTCCTGAAATGTCTATAACAAATATTTCAAAGAAAATCCACATCTAGGTCTATTCACGCTTTTATGGGAATGCGTCGATGATCTATATAAAAAAGGTGTACCCTGCAGTATGTCTAAGACTTTTTGCTTCTTACTTCTGTGTAACATCAGCTTCATGATAGCCTGTACTTAACAATTCATATACTAAGAGGCTCTTAGCCTGTGAATCATCATCTCGTGTATGGAGCCTACATAAAAGTAAAAATTGTCCCTTCATGACATTCCCAAATATCCTTGTAGGGTGCATACTGTTTCTGGACAACAAATTATTTTTTCTACCATCCTTTCTATACATCATAAATCAGTGCTCCCCCTAGACCATTGCATGGTAAATTTAAAACATGAGCTGCATGAGGTAAGAGTCCGTACCCTCCCACAAAATAAAAATATAGTCAACAAAACGCCTGTAATAAAGATGATTTTTGTACGCATGATCAGAGAAGACAGTATGAGATTCCCAATCTGCTAATCTGCACTGTTATAACTTGATATTACTTGTGAACCTCTGCTATCTCTGTAAAAAACAAAAACAAAAAAAAAAATATCTTGCTTTTTTCCCACTTTTCTGACAGTTAAAAAAGTTCAGTTACAGGCTTGCTGTTCCTGAACTGTTTGAAAGTTTCTGTGAGGCCATTTTTGCTTGGGCTGAAGGAGGGTCTCTCTGTTGATCAGTGGCAGTGACTAACATTGAGCAGCTTCCCTGCCCCCCGTAGAGGTGGTTACTGACTTGAAACTGTAGTTTTATTGGCCACTAGGGGTCATTTCCATAACTCCTTCATCTTCCTCTCTTAAAACCTAGTTGCCTCGTGGTTTAGGCGTCTTTTCATGCTTGTTGGCTGTTGGTGAAGCACCCTCCAAGAGGAAAAACGCTGAGAGAAGAAGGAGCCACTTTTGAGATTTTAAGTATTTTTTTCTCTGTTTATTTGCCAAGTTTTTCTGCATAGCTGCCTAGCTTGAGCATTTTCTGGCTTGTTAAACTTGATTTCTGTATTAGTAGCTGTATTTAGAGCACAACCAAAAGCTGTTTGCTGAATTTCCTGTTTGCACTTAATTTTAAATCGTTTTTTTCTTAAAACTTGCATATTTTCTGTCCTTGACCTAGCACTCGTGTGGGGTCATTTACTTCACTGTTATAACTTGATATTACTTGTGAACCTCTGCTATCTCTGTAAAAAACAAAAACAAAAAAATCTTGCTTTTTCCCACTTTTCTGAGAGTTAAAAAGTTCAGTTACAGGCTTGCTGTTCCTGAACTGTTTGAAAGTTTCTGTGAGGCCATTTTTGCTTGGGCTGAAGGAGGGTCTCTCTGTTGATCAGTGGCAGTGACTAACATTGAGCAGCTTCCCTGCCCCGTGAGGTGGTTACTGACTTGAAACTGTAGTTTTATTTTCCCTTTGGGTCTATTCCTGCTTCTTTCCAGCCCCTGCTATCAAGCACGCTTTAACGTGCTTTAGCGATTAGCACAGAGTTGCCACTAGAGCAGCATCGGGCAGCCGGTTAAACTCTTTCTGGCTCCAGAAAGTCTGTTCTTCAATTTTTCCCTTAGAACTGCTCTGTTAGGAACCTAAACAGTTTACACCTACACTAAAAAGTGCAGCACTTGTTCCAAATAGCTTTTTCTTCTCAAAAAGCTCAGCACTTGTCTTATAAGCATATCCCTTGTCTTATAAGCATTCTCTTAGCAGGTCAAGCACTCCCCTGCTAAGCCCACTACTTTTCTGTCTCATACCAACTCATAATTCTTTCTAGCATGTCGAAGGGTCAGATGCTGGCTTCCTCTCCTGCCCAGTTGGTGAATCTGGGAATTCTGAGACAATGTTACAATTGCCTCATGTACACGGACAACCCTCTCCTCCTCCCACGTAACACTAACACTTGAGAGATGCAGCTATTTAGCCAGACTGGAGGCTGAGCTCTCTCAACTCAGGACTGGCAAGACCAGGCAGGAGGAGAAGGCAACTACACACACCACAATACCAGTCTCACATAACTCAACCACACCACTGAATCAAACACATAAACACACTAAGACATACTCGGAGGCTCTGAGTAAAAATTTACCTAAACAGCAGAGGCCTCCAAAGCAGGCACCCAAGCAACTGCAAACTCAATACACCACACAAACAACACATAAACAACAAAATCAGTGTGCAAAGCAGTCACTGCCCTTAAGGCCAAATACAACACCAAACATACTTGTCATAGGTGACTCCATAGTCAGACACACTGACGTCCCGCTCACCAGACTGAGTAAGGAGAAGGTCACAGTAAGCTGCCTGTCGGGCGCTAGAATCCGCCACATAACACAAGCACTCAGGTCTCTCAACAGCAGGTACAAGTACGACTCAGTCATTGTCCACGCTGGTGTCAACGACCTGAGACGTACCTCCTTGGACTACATGAAAAGAGACATTGAGGAGTTCTCTGATTATGTAGCCCAGGCAGGTATGACCCTGACCTTGAGCAGTATCCTACCTTCACCTAGAATGATGCCACAATACAGTGATAAGATGATCAGCTTTAATAATTGGCTTAAATTCTGGTGTCATTCAAAGGGGATCCAATATCTGCCTGGGATGACATGCTGGACAAGCCACGCTGCTTCGCAAGGGACGGCTTGCACCTGTCACCCCTAGGCTTCCGGATATTGGCAAAGGCTCTTGCCACCGCCATAGTGCCTTTTTTAGGCAAGGCTCAAATTCTAAACCTACCACCCTAGAACACAAAAAAGTAAAAAAACTAAGGGTAATGCTGCTCAATGCCAGAAGTCTCAATCTCAAGATGCACGCACTCGAGGCCCTTCTCAGTATGGAGAACATCGATGTCTGTGCTGTGACAGAAACCTGGTTCAAGGCTCCTGAGAGCACCCCAGCACTATCAGGTTTCACCTCATATCATGTGTTCTGGCCCCAAATTCCGGACAACACCAAGAAAGGAGGGGTGTCCATATTCATAAAGGACACCCACACCTCAAGGTTGGTGGCAACGCACGATGCATCGGAGACCATCCAGGTGCAATTAACCATAGGCAAGACTGCTCTGCAATTTGTAGCATGTTACAGGCCACCCTCTCAAACTCAGGAACCTCACATGGCCTTCCTGAAAACAATGGAGGGGATAAATGTATCTCCAAACACCATCATGCTAGGTGACTTCAACTACCCTAATATAGACTGGGAACACTACTCAAGCCCAAACACTCTAGCCCAAAGGTTCCTGGAGTTCATAAACTCAAATGCCATGGAACAACTAGTCACCATCCCAAGAGGAGAAAACATACTTGATCTCATCATCACGAACATGGGATCAAAATGTTGAACACCGGAAGTATACCCCTCACTGGTGAGATCAGATCATAAACTAATCTCGCTGGAGGTCCTCATCCCGCCCCCACCTGAAATAAAAAAGACCACAGTGAAAAACTTCTCAAAAGCCGACTTCACACTTCTAAAAACTAGTGTGGTCTTCTTTAAGGCCCCTGAGCCAGTGGTAAATATTACTCATACCGCTGAATCACTTACAAATGCCTTCTACCAGCACCTACAGGACTGCATGGATCAGGCAATCCCAAACAAAACTAAGACTCTTTGTACCAAAGGCAAGCGTCCAGTCTGGTGGACCCCAGCCATAAACAAGCTCTACAACAAAAGGAGGAAGCTACTACAAGATAGAGCAAAATCCTTGAAAGGTAAGACACCTTTGATCATTATAAGTAAAAAACTAAGAGCTCTCATAAAATCATCCAAGGCAGATTTTGAGAGAAAAATCGCCAAGGACTCCAAAGACTATCATAAGGCCTTCTTTAGCTATGTTAGAAACCTAGGAGGAAACTCCCAGATATGCTCAGAATTAGTTCAGAATGATGTGAAGATTACTGAACCTACACACATTGCCAACATACTGGCTGACAGGTTCAGTGCAAACTCCCCCCCCCCCAAAAGGAGAGATATCTATACCAGAGGATTGTAGCCCCCAAACATCTCAAACGCCCAGGTGAGAACTGCTCTCAACAAAACAAAAAACACAGCATCCATGGGACCGGATGGTGTCCCCGGCTGTGTGCTCCACGAACTCAATGAGGAATTAAACCCGCAGTTAGGACAGCTGTTTAATCTTAGCCTCACCTCAGGATACGTACCCAAGGAGTGGCGCACGGCGACTGTGGTCCCACTTCACAAGGGCGGTGCCTCCACCGACCCTGGAAATTACCGTCCCATTAGCTTGACAAGCCTTATCTGCAAAGCCATGGAGAGGATCATAATGGAACTCATAAATAAAGACATAGGGAACTTGCAGACTTTGGATCCAACCCAGTTTGGCTTTGTCAAAGGCAGATCATGCCTTTTAAACTTGGTTGACTTTTTCGAAACAGTCACCAAGGCCATTGATGAGGGAAAGGCAGTCCATACAGCCTACCTTGACCTGGCAAAGGCCTTCGACACAATACCCCACTCGGGTATCATCGAAAAACTCATCAGCTTGAATGTAAACCCATACATCACAAGATGGGTTGCAAACTGGCTAAGTGACAGAATCCACAGGGTCAGAGTTGCTGGAGCCGTGTCAGACTCAAAGCCTGTCAGAAGTGGTGTCCCACAGGGCTCAGTCCTGGGTCCACTCTTGTTCGGCATCTACTTTTCTGAAGTACAAGCAAACACAGTAGGGTTATGGCTGACAAAGTTTGCAGATGACTGCAAACTGGGCGCCATAGTCGAAAACACATCTGACACAGATATCCTTCAGAAGGGCCTCACAGAAACGGATAACTGGTGCCAGAGCCATGGCCTAAAGTTAAATGCCAAGAAATGCATAGTCATACCCTTCGGGAAAAACAAGGTTACCCCTAGCTACCATATAGGTGGCAATCCACTGAGCACAGAAGTCATCATCAGGGATCTGGGGACCCAGGTTGACAGTAGCCTTCGCTTGACACTCATGTTGCTAAAGTAGTTAGGAAAACCTTCTACATTGCCCACCTGATCATGAAGGGATTCACATCTAGATCAAGGGAGGTCATCGCCCCCCTGTACTCATCACTCATAAGACCTATGATTGAGTACAATGCCCCATTCGGAATGTATCTGACCCGACACCTGCAGCAGCTGGAAAGGCCCCAAAAGTTCCTCACCAAAAGGATAAAGGGTCTCAAAAATATGTCTTATGCTGCCCGACTGAAAGAACTCCAGCTCTATTCAGTCTCATACCGCTTGCTCAGAGGTGACCTGTGCCTGACATATAAGGCCATGTCAAACCCTGATTTGATGACTATGCTTCACCTCAAAAAATCTAGATCCCTCAGAACCACAAGGGCGGGAGACTTAAACCTTGACATGGTTATTAATAGAACGTGCTGGAGGGACAGATTCATCACCCAGAGACTCCCTATGCTGTGGAACAAAATCCCGGTACATGTGAGGCAGAGCACCTCGCTGGCCTTGTTCAAGAGGAATCTTGACCAATGGATGGGGGATCGCAGTTATACCCCAGGGATTACTTCAGTGTCACTGCTTGACAGAGGCACAGCAAAATAATGGGCATAGTTTTATTCAATCTAAAGGGGTGGCGAAAGCCAAATAACTATGGGCTAGGCTTATAAATGCCCTTGGGCAGATAGCCTAGTATGAACCTATGAACCTATAAAACCAAACTGGCATAACTGTTTGCGCAGGGTGTGCCTATGGCAACACCCTGCAACTGCAAATAGAAAATGCTATCAGAAGTAAAAATATACTTCAGTATCAAATCTAACAGAGTACAAATAAGTTCAGTACGCTGATGAGATAAATTACTAACACTATTAAGGAAATTTCTGATAGTCGACACCATATACATTTGATATAACAGCAAATAGTGTTGATATCTAAAATCACTAAAATAAAGTTCCTGTCTCGAAAGTTCAGCCCACGAACAATTGAAGATTTGACTTTCCCTGAAACCATTTTTAAAATGAAACACTTTAAATGGGAATTCACAGACATGTCTGAAATACAAAAGAGGTGCTATGACCTCATTAAAATGGAAACAGCAAGCCCTTTGGCCATTTCTCCTATACTGCCTGCCTTTTTAGATCCCTTTTCTTCTGCATCTCTGTCTGGACTCACAACCCCCAGCTCCTCATAGAGTAGACAGACTGTACAAAGTCCCAGATTCTGCTAAGCACTTGATTAAGTGTCGTCCTGCAGATCCAGCTACCATTTTTGTCTCCACAAACAAAGCTTCCAAACTTCTGCCTACCACCACCATCCTTCCTGCTGACAGACAGCAAAACTATGGCAAGGTTAGGCAGAAAGATTTATACCTAATCACCTTGTCATTTAGAGCTATTAAATACCAGACTTGTATGGCAAAGTACTTCCTTGTTTCTTCTCGACTCTGCCACCAAACGGTTGGTGGACATTTCCAGACTCCTCAACCAAATCCATTTCTTCTCTCCTGGCCCTTGCGTCCCAAGTTACCAGGCATTTAATTAAATGCAGCTATGATGCTACAGATTCCTCAGCAAGGTCAGCAGCTTTAGCTTCTGCACTTTGCAGATGCTCCTGACTGCGCTTGCGACCTCTGCCAGATGATTTCAGAGCTAAGCTCAATGATATGCCACTTGACAGTGCTGCCTTTTTCGGCTGTAAAGTAGCAGACCTTTTCAAATTACTTAAACAAAAAGGAAAAGAGATGTAGGATCTTGGTCTCACCTGTATCTAAATTTTACAGGAACTGTCCTGTGAAAACACAGTTCATCAGGAAGCGCTTCCAATCCTGTTCCTCATACTTAGACACAGGCAAGCAAGAAAGAAAAATCCTTCAGCTAGAGCACCTTCCTGCTCTAGTTAAAGGACACCCTTTCAGGACAGGGCAGGTAGTGTTTGACTATCTGCCACTCCTGCCTCCCCCACCACCTGCTTCAATCCCACTGTCTGCTCGCCTAACCCATTGCCTTCCTGTTTGGAATCGCGTCACTTCAGACAAGTGGGTCCTTTCCATCCTCCCAAGACGGTTACTACCTGTGTTGGATAACCACTCCATTAAGACTAGGCATGCCATGGCCTCCTGTTCAGCAACTGACCCACCTACTACCAGTACTACAGTCCCATTTAAACCAGGGCACTATAGAAAAAATTCCTCCTTTCCAATTTGGAAGAAGATTTTACTCAAGGATTTTTCTAGCTCCCAGAAAAGAAGGGCCATGGAGACCCATCCTAGACCTTTTAAGGCTCAATCCTTTTTAAAAAGGTGCTAGCTTTCAAAATACTGACCTTGTCAGCTCTAGTCCCTCTTATGTACAAAGGCTTCCTAGCTGCACTAGACATCAAGGATGCCAACTTACACATTCCCATCAAACCCACACACAGAAAATGCTTAAGATTCTTAGTGGGCTCCTCTCATTTGCAGTTCTCTGCCTTGCCTTTTGGACTTTCAACCACACCCAGATTCTTCACCAAATGCCTGGCTCCGATAATGGCATTTTGCAGGACAAAAGGGATACAGATATTCCTATATCTGGACGACATGCTTTTACAGGCTGCCAGCCAAAAAACACTCCTAACCCATATCCAGTTCGTGGTGTCTCTCCTACAGGCTCTTTGGTTCAAAATAAACTTCCCAAAGTCCAGCCTCACACCAACCCAAGACTTATACTTGGGGTACAGAATCCACACAGACTTGATGGAGGCATACCTGCCCGCAGCAAAGATGAATTCTCTTACAGAACACCTGCAAGGAATTTTACATTCCTCTCAACTAACTGCAAAGCAGTATCTCAAGCTTCTGGGTTACATGGCAGCTACCATTCCCATGCTACCCTTAGCTCGGCTACACATGAAAAAGCTACAATGGTACCTACATTCTGTCTGGAAGCAGCACAGCCACCCAGTGGAGCACATTATGCCCTTGCTTCCATGCCACAAGAGATCTTATGATGGTTAGATCAGGTGAATCTCCACCCTGGACTACCCCTCCAACCACCTCGACCTTCTCAGGTCATGCATACAGACACCTCAGACCTGGGGTGGGGGGCCACTGTCGGGCATCGAAAAGTACAAGGCCTGTAGACATACAGACCGAAAACAGAACACATCAATGCCAGAGAAATGAGGGCAGTCCTCCTAGCCCTTTAGGTATTGACTCCTTTCCTTCGGAAGGGATCCCTTTTGATATACACAGACAACACCACAGTACTGTGGTATATCAGCAAACAAGGAGGAACCAAGTCCTACCTGCTCTGCAGACTTGCTATACTAGTGTGGGAGGCAGCCACTTCTCAGGGAATTACCTTGAAAGCAGCATACGTTCCCTCTCTCCACAACTCCCAAGCAGAATTTTTTAGCAGAACCAGCACAATCCGGAATTAATGCTTCACAGGGATGTGTTCTTGGACCTGGTCCACAGATGGGGGTATACCTCAAATAGACCTGTTTGCCTCCACCAGCAAAGGGCAGCTTCCTGGGTATTGCACCAGGGCACCAGACCCACAGGCACGGGCAACAGATGCCTTCACTGTCTCACATGTTAAGTTGTCTATCTCGCCTTCGTTCTTGCTGCTTGGGATCGGAGCCGATCCTCGGCTCTGACTCGGCCATCTTCAATAGCTCGAGAGCTATTTACTAGCTCGAGGCTACCCCTTATCCCATAATGCCTAGCGATAGCTACCCAGATTTCGTTTGCCGCTTCAGCTGCGAGGTGTCGTTTTTCTGGCTCAGGCTTGTACAGAGTTTTTTGTGCAACTTTTTCACTAGAATTTAACTTTTCTAGTATTTTATTATTAGCGATAGTTGTTTATCTTATACTATCCCTCTTTTTGTAGAACTCATTTAACTTGGAGAGTTCTCTTCTACCCCTCCCCCCTCCTCTTGTCAGGTTAGCCGTTTTAAGTTAGAGGCTTTCCTTCTGCTTTTTTCTTGTAGGCTAGCAGTTTAAATTAGAGGCTTTCCTATTATCTTTCAAAAAAAAAAAAAACTTTAGCAATAGTCTTTCTAGTAGGTGTGTTTTTTGTAGACTGTATATTGCTTCTTGTTATTGTTGTCATAATTGGTTTCTTTTCACTGTAAAGGATGTCAAAGGAATCCAAGGTTTCTGTGTTCAAGAAGTGTGACTCATGCTGTCAGAAAATGTGTCTGACAGATGAGCACACTTCTTGCGTCTATTGTTTAGGCACTGTGCACCTGCAGGACTCTTGTTCTATTTGCCATGCCTTTAGTCCAAGAGTCCTGCGTAAGAGTAAGCTGATTCTTAGGGGTCTTAAAACCCCAGGATTCACCGGCCAAGAGCTCACAGCCAGTGAAATCCCCTAAATCCACTAAGCCATCTGATCCAAGTTCGGAGCCGTCTTCGGTTTAGGATTTACCTTCTACGCCAGTGCTGGCTGGCACCGACAAGACAATCTCTCCGTCGGCTCTGTCAGAGACTTCGGAGCCGTCGCAGAGCCACACGAGGCTGAGGTCCTCTTCACTAGAATCGGTGCATTCGGCTCCTCGGTCTCCCTTACTTCAAAGTGAGCGTAGTCACCGATCCTCACTCCTCTCAATCCTCTAGACTGTCTGATCATGACGTGGAGAGAGGGGTCAGTAGGTTGCTAAAGTCGCAGGCACTAGCTAAATTGTTGTCCAGCCCTCCTCAGCAGGTATCGGCTCCGTCCACTTCTCTCTGATTTCATCGTGCATACAGCTGCAGTCATAACAGATGGGTTTTCCTGCCGTCAGGCAGGTCCTCTGTCGGCCGAATTCCAAAGTCTAGGTCTGGCGTCTGATGTCGTCGCTTCTTCCCTGACGTCAGTGCGACAGGGGTATAAAGGAACCAGCCGATGCTATTTTCTTCAGTCTTTCTTGTCACGCGGTGCCCGAAGCAGAAGCAGTTCGCAAGTGCCGGTCGGCCAGCTCCTGAGATTACGAATATTTTTCAACGTAAGACTTCTTGAAAGCTAAGTACCCCGTTGGGGAAACTTTTCTTGCCTCAGACCGATGTCAGACAAAGTTAATAATTGCATTTCATGTGGGAAGCAAATACCGCATAAGGATTTCCATTCCCTCTGTATTCCTTGCTTAGGCCCAGACCACGATGTCCCGGCCTGTCGTTTTTGTGCTACATTCAACAGACGCACTAAGCGTCAGGAGGAGTTCGACCAACACTATTTTGGCAGAAAGTTTAATTACATGTCGTCGGATACTCAGACTCCAGTTTTGAGTAAACGACGCAAAGATAAAGATCGACATACGAGGTCTGAGACTTCTACCGACACCACGCTAAAGCCAACTACAGGTGCTCCGGTTCTCAGCGAGGCGCTTACGCAGCCCCTGAATACCGAGGACACTTCATTAGCGGTGTCTTCTATGCGTCGCAGGCTCTTCGGCCCACACCCCGACTTCAGATACTGAAGCCACTCTTGGCGGGGAAACTCAGATTTTATACAGGCCTGCCACCTCTCAAGGTGTCTTCAGGCCTTCTTCTTTTTCCATTAAGGCTTACACTAAATCTAAAGCAGCCATGCATTCTAAAAGACAAGCTCCACAGGGCCCCTCTCAAGGCCCCATGCCTAAAAAGCAGATGCTCAAAATGGCTGAGGATTTGATTACTCTTATCAGGGGTTCTCAACTCCCCATGGACAAAAGGCCCAGAGTGGAGGAAGAATACCCTTCCTCAGACCAGGCCTCCATTACTTCAGAACATTCTGAAGACCAGGAACATTCTTACTCCCCTTTCGAAGATTCTGATGCAGAGGAGTCCATTCCCTCTGTCTCCCCCCCTGAGGATTACACTTTTGGGGAAACCTTGCATACCTTGAGGGAACACTTCCACTGGGAAGGCCAAGAGTACTCGGACTCCAAGAAAAGGCTCAGGGATTTCTTCTTGCTCCCTCAGCACAGGCCTCTGTCTATACCTCCTGTCTTAGACATACTAGATCATGTGTATTCAGAGGCCAGCCTTAACCGATTCTTTACCTCCAACTCCATTGAAGCCTGACTGGTATTACCGGGTTCCTGATTCACACCAATTCCTATACGAAAGCCATGCGGCCGATCCAGAAACTATTTCACAGGGTCCCAAGGGAATTAAGGCCTCCACTGCCAAAAATCCATTACCTTCAGGGAGAGATTCCAGAGCTTTAGAAAGGTGGGGGGGAAAGGTATACACCTCGGCCACCTTAACCATGAGGGCATTAAACTGTCAGTTCCATATGTTAAAGTATCAACAGTTTTTGTTATCTCAGTTGAAAAGCAAAATGTCACAACCTGAACAACCAGACTGGAAGGAGTTGCAGGATTTGTTGCATAGTGCAGAGCAAGTGGGTAAACATACCTTGCAATGTGGTTTTGATGCTTTAGAGGCCTCATGTAGAGCTGCTGTTACAGGATCAGTCATACGTAGACATGCTTGGCTCAAAGAGCAAACCTTACCAGATCATGTCAAAGCTAAATTACTAGATGCACCTCTTCAAAAAGATGTATTGTTTGGTGTTAAAGCTGAGGAGGTATTAAAGAAAATGGAGGAAAAGGCAAAATCAATGCAAACAGTGAAAGATTTCCTGCAGGTACAACCCCCACGTATCAGTAGAAATTGGTCCTTTCCAGCCACGGACAGACCTCAAAGAGGTAGATACAGGCGCCCGAGGGGTAGAGGGCAATCTCAAGGATCATTTAGAGGCAGACAATGGCAAACACCTACACCAAGAGGTGGTGAGGATAGTTCACAGCCATTCAGAAAGCAGACCCAATGACTTTCCCCTTTGCATGCCAAGCAAGGCTCAAATGGCAGCACCTTTAGGCGGAAAACTGGCATTTTCGAAAAATTGGCATATTGTCACAAAAGACAAATTGATCCTGGACATTATAGACAGAGGCTACAGATTCCACTTTCACACCCTTCCAAAAATGAGAGGCATGCCAAGCCTGCCACACAAAGGGCAGAGGCACAAAAACAAATTTCAGATCTCATGGACATGAAAGCTATTCAAGAGGTACCTGCAAAAGAACAGGGTGAAGGTTTTTATTCCAGACTATTCCTGGTACCAAGGAAGGGCAAAGATTGGAGACCTATTTTGGACCTATCCATCCTAAACACATATTTACTCGTACCAAAGTTCAAGATGCTCACATTACAGCAGCTTCTTCCCATGCTGGGCAAGGAGTCTTGGCTGGTAACATTTGACCTCAAGGAGGCATACCTGCATGTCCCAATCAGACAAGATTGCAGAAGATACCTCAGATTTCTTGCAGGTTCAACCCATTATCAATTCTCTGCATTGCCCTTTGGCTTATCTACTGCGCCCAGAGTGTTCACAAAATGCTTGGCATCAGTAATTGCCTTCTGCAGACTTCAAGGGATACAAATATACCCCTATTTGGATGACTGCCTGTTCCAAGCGGACAGCAAACACTCTTCTAAAACACCTGGCGTTAGTAATAATGTTGTTGAAATCTCTGGGATACACAGTCAACAAAAAGAAGTCAAGACTAATACCCTCTCAGACAATTTTCCTGGGTGCCAGCTTGGATACAAACACCCAGATGGCCTACCTCACGCTAGAGAAACAAGGGCAATTAAATCAATAATTCAGAAAACTGGCAACCTTCACCAGGCTGACAGCAAGGAAAATCCTGCAGGCTCTGGGATTCATGGCATCTTGCATCCTGCTAATACCATGTGCAAAGCTGCATATGAGGAAACTTCAACGGTACCTAAAAAACTTATGGTCTCAACACAGCCACAGTTTGGAAACAGTCATACCACTGATTCCATGTCTTCAAAAGGAATTTCTGTGGTGGGCTCAAGCATGCCAAAGAAACATAGGTCTCCCATTCTGCAAGCCTCAAGCAAATCAAGTCATCACAACAGACACCTCTGACTACGCCTGGGGGTGCATTCAAGACAAATGGTCACAAAAAGAAAAGCACCTACACATCAAGCAAAAGGAAATGCTAGCAGTAATAAATGCTATTATGGCTTTCAAAGACCTACTGCATCCAGGCCAGCTATTGATAAGGACAGACAACACCACAGTGATGTGGTACATAAACAAACAGGGAGGAACCCATTCAATACCCCCTATGCAGGCTAGCCAAGTCTCTTTGGAACATGGCTCTGGAATTACAAATCCAACTTCAAGCACAGTTCCTGCCAGGCAAGGAAAACACGCTGGCAGACAACCTGAGCAGAAATATGACAGATCCACACGAATGGAAGTTGCATCCTCAAGTTTTTACAATGATAATTCAAGCATGAGGAAGGCCAGACATAGATCTCTTTGCCACCCACAGAAATTACCAATTGACAAAATTCTGCTCAATGACCTTTCATCCACAGGCCTGGAAAGTGGACGCACTCTTTCAGTTGGACAACAATGACAGTTTATGCCTTTCCACCTCTTCCACTGCTGCCCAAAGTTCTATTAAAAGCCAGAGCAGACAGACCAAAGATGATTCTCATTGCTCCAGACTGGCCAAGACAGCACTGGTACCCACTCCTGAGGAGCCTGACGCATTCCCCACCATGGATCCTGCCTCTAATGCCTCTTCTACTGACTCAGCACAGCTTCAAAACTCTTCACAGTCAGCTGAAAACACTCAATCTAGCTGCATGGAGGATTCCTTAAAATCACAGCAGACCCTACTCTCCAAGGAGGTGCAGGATGTCATTTTGGAGGCCAGAAGGCCTTCTACTAGAAAAGCCTACACCGCAAAATGGAAACGGTTTTGTGCCTGGAATCCGAAAAAGGGTCAGAATCCTGGAATACTGAATTTACCTCAAATATTACAGTACCTAGCCGAGATGCTAAGCAGTGGACTTTCATTCTCTTCCATCAAAATCCATGCCTCAGCCATTTTTGCAGAGTACAACACTGATCCTCCTTTATTCTCTCACCCTCTCTTAAGACAATTCCTCAGAGGGGCTAAGAATATAAAACCCCCAAGGAAGCAACCAGTACCTGCTTGGGACCTCAATTTCATTCTAGAGAAACTAACCCTACCTCCTTTTGAGCCAGCTGCTTCAACAGATCTACAATATTTGTCCTGGAAAACAGCCTTCCTTCTAGCTATCACCTCAGCACGCAGGGTTTTGGAACTACAAGCCCTCATGGTTGTGCAGCCTTTCATCATTTTCCATCATGACAAAGTTTCCTTACGAACCAATCCTTCATTTATGCCAAAGGTAGTATCCAGGGTAGCCTTGAATCAGGCTATTCACTTACCTACCTTTTTCCCTAATCCACAAAACAAAGGGGAGAGACTGCTACATTCCTTGGACATTCACAGACAGCTCCGTTATTATTTGGACAGAACAAAGCCTTTCAGAAAATCAGAGCAACTCTGTGTCCTATGCTACAGGTGCTCAAGGGAAGCCTATTTCCAAACAGACAATTTCAAAATGGATAGCCCACTGCATACGCTTTTGTTACAGTTTTTCATGGTAAAACTGTACCTACAGGCATCAGATCTCACTCCACAAGGGCCACAGCTACCTCTGCAGCTTTCCTCAGGGGGGTTCCTACCAAAGACATTTTGGAAGCAGACACTTGGAGTTCTGTACATACTTTCTCCAAGCACTATCACCTACCATTATACTCCAAAACTAGAGCGGGCTTTGCCACTGCAGTCTTACAGGGCATCCTGGCTCCTCCTAGTTCCACTTAGTGCCTACCACCCCTTTATTAGCTTTGGGATTCTACCCATCTGTTATGACTGCAGCTGTATGCACGATGAACATAGTACAGTTTTGTACCTAAAAATAAATGTAGATGTTCAAGTGCTAATACAGCTGCAGTCCAGGTTTCCCTCCCTCATTCCCCTCTTGGGACAGGCCCAATGGCTAACACCTCCTCATACATCTTCATTGGGGTATTCTTCTATGGTGTATTTGCTTGCAACTACTGTTTTTTGATTATATTGCATTTGCATTATTACATAAATTTATGTTTTGCCTTCCTTCTGGGGGCACCTGACATCTGGGGCAAGAAAAACTGAAGAAAATGGTGTCTGCTGGTTCTTTTATACCCCTGTCGCACTGACGTCAGGGAAGAAGACGACATCCGACGCCGGACCTAGACTTTGGAATTCGGCCGACCGAGGACCCGCCTGACGGCAGGAAAACCCATCTGTTATGACTGCAGCTGTATTAGCACTCGAACATCTACATTTATGGTAGGTACAAAACTGTACTTTCCTCCTCCGACTCCAGTGAGTTCGGAGCCGGAGTTTGTTGGGGTTCGAGTAGTGGAAACGGCTCCGATAACTGTCTCCTTCGGTTCCGACACCAGCTCAGATTCCCTCTGTGGTACCTTCCATTGATGGATCTGGGTGCCAGGGCTCCCTCGGCTCCGAGGGGGCTAGTGGCATCAGACCCTTGTCTGTCCCCGTTCTCTCTCTCGGAGCTTCGGCGCAGGTGAGCTCTGCTCCATCTGCCTCGGAGCCGTCCCCCTCGGTGCGGCTGAAGATTCCTATTTCTTCTGAACTGGTGTTTTCTCTACATCGTGGCAGGGACGCCTTCAGTGTCATGCGGAGTGTGCTGTCCCCTGAGTTAGCTCAACTATCAGCCCCACCGGCTCTGTCCCCTGTAGGTCCTGTGCCAACCTCTGCTCCTCCTCCAGACCCTAAGCGTTGGGAACCGATGCTCCAGGACACCCCATTGGTTGTTTCCTCCTCTTCTGAGGCCTCTCCTGATTACTCAGAAGAGCCCCCTCAGAAGAAAGTGCAAGTGGAAGCACATTGATTCCCCCGAGTCTGTCACTTCTGATACAGACCTAGATGATTCGGAAGGGTCCCCGAGATCCTCCTCTGAAGATCTTTCCTTCTTGGACATCCTAGAAATGCTTAAGCAGAGGGGGAACTGGAATCCCCTAGCCCCTTCTGAGGATGAGTCTGTATTTCTGGATGCCTTCGGTTCCCGACTTTCCACCTCCTGGGTGTCTCCGCCTTTCGATCCACTTATGACAGTGGTGGCTTGAAAGGCTTGGTCAGCTCCGGATACAGTGGAACCAACTCAGAGGAGACCTAGTAAATTCATTACAGCACACCAGGATAAGCAGTTCCTTTCAAAAGGTGTCCCTGTTGATGCTATGGTGGTAGCAGCAGCCACCAAAAAAGTTAGTGGAGACCTCTTCATCTGTCCATCTCCCTAACAAAGAGTCTAGGACGATGGACAGATACGGGAAGCGAATGTTCGCTTCAGCGACCTTCTCTATGAGGTCACTGAACTACCTGTGTCATTTTACCCGACTTCAAAGGGATCTCATTAAAGAGCTCGGAGATGCCCTCCAAGATCCAACAGCTGAGGGAGCACAAGCCAAGGTAGCTTCCCAGCTAGCGACGCTTAATTCTGTTAACTCCTCCTTGAGGCTCATTTCCTATGCATCTATGGGGCGAGTAGAGCCGCAGGTACCGGGGTGGCCTTTAGAAGGCATGCGTGGATGCGGCTGTGTAACATTGCAGAACGCTTATGAGCATCCTTCACCAACACTCCCTTTGATGGTTCCTTTCCTTTTGGACCACAGGTGAAAGACACTTTGACTAGGTGTGAGCAAGAAGGCAAGTCTCTCTCTGCCCGTGGGAGTCCGTTTTTCCACTCCCTCTAGGTCAGAAGAGTGGGAAGATGTGGTTTCGTAAATCTCAGGGAGCCTTACCTGACACACGTAGTGGTTTTTCCTGCAGAGGGGGAAACAATAATGATAGACGCCGTCCTCGTGGCAGAGGGGGTCCGCAGAACCAGGGCAACAGAGAATCCTTCTCTGATGAGCCCTTCCAGCATCCCTGAAGGGTTGCCAGGCTGCTCAACTCTGGAGGCATTCGGGGGAAGACTTGTGCTGTACCCAAAAGACATTTAAAGTTTAACACAAGACAGATGGGTACAGTCCGTTATATCCGGAGGTTACATAATTCCCTTCATCAACCCCCTTTACAGTCAAGAAAGACCCTTACAGATGTTCCACCCAATCTGAAGGAGCAAGCAGTAATAGAAGTTTCAAAACTGCTTAAAAAAAGAGCCATCCAGGAAGTCTCGGCAGACCAGCACGGATTTGGAACTTACTCAAGGTTCCGTTTAGTACCAAAAAATACACGGGACTGGAGACTGATTCTGGATCTCAGCAGACTAAACAGGTCTGTGCAAAGAACAAAGTTTCAGATGGTCATGCTACAGTCCATTCTACCCTTTCTGGGTCAGGACAATTGGATGTGCTCGATAGCTCTTCAGGATGTGTACTACCATATAAAGATGGACAGGCTCTCCAGGAGATATATTCGCTTCCGGCTGGGGTCCAGTCATCAGTTCAGAGCTCTGCCCTTTGGTCTCACCACAGCCCCCAGGGTGTTCACCAAATGTAAGGCAGTGGTCACCGCTCACCTGAGGCGTCAAGGATTCCAGGTGTTTCCGTATCTAGACGACTGGCTCCGTACTGCTACCACCAGGCATCAGCTCATACAAACATGGGACTACACAATCACAATTTGCTCCCAGCTCGGCATTACAATAAATTTCGAAAAATCTGCCTTGTTGCCCTGTCATTCTGTCACTTACATAGGAGCAAACTTCGACACAAGGGATATGTTTGCAAGGCTACCACTAGAAAGGGTGTCCGCAATCCGTCTTCAGGTGCAGGTTCTGATGCAGAGTAAAAGGATCCAAGTCAGGTACGTCCTTCAAACTCTGGGTTCCATGGCAGCAGCCATTCTCCTAATCCCACTGGCGCGCTTTCATATGAGAATTCTTCACTGGCTTCTGTTTACACAGTGGTCTTTCCAAGAACTACCCATGACTTACATGATCATGATTATGGATGCATGCAAAAGACATCTTTCTTGGTGAATGGTCTCCCCACTAGTTACTCAGGGCAGACTTTTCATACAACCCCCTCCGGTAGCCACAGTAACGACAGACGCCTCCCTGATAAGGTGGGGGCATTATCTGGGCAGGACAGTCCAAGGCACGTGGCAACCTCACGAGTACCATTTGCACATAAATGTCCTGGAAATGAGAGCTGTGCTCCTGGTGTTGCAAGCCCTTCAAGGCTGTCTTCCTTCTGGGACCATTGCTATTCAAATGGACATGTCAGTAGTGTGGTACATCAACAAGCAGGGCGGAACCAGATCCTACCCCATGTTGAGAAGCACTCAGACTTTGGCAGTGGGCGATTTCCTCCCAGTGTTTTCTGATTGCGAAGCACATCCCCGGGAGATCCAGCATCATATCGGACAGGCTCAGCAGAGCTATCCTCGTGCCTTATGAGTGGTCTCTGAATCAGGAAGTTGCGAATCTTGTTTTTCGCAAATGGGGACAGTCTTGCTGTGATCTCTTTGCCTCCCCCTTCAACAGCAAATGCAGCAACTACTTCTCCCTTCTTCCGCTTCCGCGTCACATAACCAGAGACGCTCTAGTCCACGATTGGCCCCAGGGACTTTTGTCTTTCCTTCTTTCCCCCGATACCCAAACTTATACAGAAAGCAATATCGTTGGGTAGCAAAATGATCCTCATTGCTCCCTACTGGCCTCGACAGATATTGTTCCCGTTTCTGCACTGTTACCTTCTCGAACAACCTTGGACTCTGGACCCAACTCCAGACCACCTGGTTCATCAATCTGGCGGGGTGCATCAATCCCTCAAAACTCTCCAGCTCACAGCTTGGTTGCTCCACTTCCAACCTTAGCCAGGCTTCCCAGCATTTCCCCAGCAGTCCGTGACATTATCGTCTCCTCTCACAAGTCTACAATGAGGAAAACTTATGCTAGCAAATGGAAATATTTTTCTTGTTGGACAAACGCTAGGAATGTGGATTTCTGTTCAGCCCCAGTCCACGAAATCCTGGAATTCCTAGCACAACTGTTTCATTCCGGGTCCGCTTCTGCTACGATCAGGGTACAAATGGCGGCCATTTCTAACTTTCATGTTGGCTTTTTGAACTCTAGCATTATGTCTCATAAGCTCTGTAAAGCTTTTTTGAGAGGGACAACTCTTCTTAGTCCTCCAGTGAGAGATTCCCCTCCTCCTTGGAACCTTAATTTAGTCCTAACCTCCTTAATTCTGCCCCATTTTGAACCAGCAGCGTCCTGCTCTATCAAGTTTCTGTCTTGGAAGACACTCTTTCTAGTAGCTATTACTTCAGCCAGACGCATCTCCGAACTGCAGGCGCTATGTGCTCGTCCTCCATACTTGGTTTTTCATAAGGACAGGGTTGCTCTGAGGACTAATCCTTCATTTCTCCCTAAAGTCTGCTCAGAAAATAATTTAAATCGATCTATAGATCTTCCTGTGTTTTTCCCTAATCATACCAACAAGTCAGAGTACAAACTACACCAATTGGACGTTCATAGGCAATTGCGTTTTTACCTGCACAGAACTAAAGAACTAAGAAAGTCGGACCAACTATTCCTTTCTTATGCCTTGGACAAACAAGGTCTCCCAGTTTCCAAGGTAACCTTGTCCAGATGGTTGTCACACACTTTTTCTTTCATTTATCAGTTAAGGAACAAACAGTTGCCTATTAAACCAAAAGGTCATTCTACTAGGGCCTTGGCCACCTCTGTAGCTTTCCAGTCTAGGTTGCCCATGGATTCCATCTGTGCAGCTGCCACGTGGGCAAACCCTCATACCTTTATTTCTCATTACAAGTTGTATATGGTCTCCAGGAGCAGAGGTGAATTTGGTTCCACTGTTCTGAAGAGTCTGTTCCACTGAGCCACCCAGGATTTTAGGTGCTAGGGATGCTGTCCCAACCAGCAAGAACGAAGGCGAGATAGACAACTTAACATAAAGAAGTTATGTACCTCCCATAACGTTCCATGTTAGTGGTCTTCATCTTGCCTTCCTCCTTGCGTCCCACTCTCCGTCTCCCTGTCCTAGTGGACCGAGAGGAGTTTTTGTGTTTCACTGACTTGTGTGTTCTCTTGTTTCCTCTATTGACTCAGAAAGTATGGCAGGTATAGTCAACTGATTTTTTGACTGGTTTATTCTGTTATGTCTGGAGTTAGCTATTTCAAATGAGATCTGGGTAGCTATCCCTAGGCATTATGGGATAAAGGGGTAGCCTCGAGCCAGTAAACGGCTCTCGAGCTATTGAAGATGGCCGAGTCGGAGCTGAGGATCGCCGATCTTAACCAGCAAGAAGGAAGGCGAGATGAAGACAACGAACATGGAACGTTATGGTAGGTACATAACTTCTTTTTTCCTCTCATTCAGTGGGTCCTGCTACGGATTCAGCAGGACAATCTGAAAATATTGCTGGTGACTCCTTACTGGCCCCGACAGCATTGGTTCCTCTTACTCCTTCAGTTGTCCAAGGGCAATCACCACAAGTTACCCTACAGAGTGGACCACCTCACACACAGCAAGGTATCTAATCCATCCACAGTGGCAGCTGCTACACCTGTCCCTGTGGAGGTTAGGCTTCTGATCCCATGCAGACACCTTTACAGCGAGGACGTGCTCAATGTCTTACAGGAGGCCAGGAAATCTAACACTAGAAAATCATACCTTTCTAAATGGAAGAGGTTCATTACTTGGTGTCACAATAAGCAGCTGGACCTGCTTACCAATGACATTCCCGTAGTGCTCTCTTATTTGCGTGAGTTACTTCAGACCGGCTTGGCCTACTCAATCTGTTAAGGCACACCTGTCTGCTATCTCTGCATGCCTACCCATGGATCCCCCTTGGCATCCAGACTCTTTCAAAGCTCTTCTTCAAAGGGGTCCTGCATCTCAGACCTCCCCCTCCCCGGAAACCACCTCCTCCTTTTTGAGATATCAGCTGTATACTGGAGAAGCTTACACTTCCACCCTTTGAACCAGCTGATCAAGCCTCCCTGAAGCTTTGCACCTGGAAGACCATCCTTCTAGTGGCTGTCACTTCAGCCAGAAAGGTGTCGAAGATCCAGGCACTAATGGCTACCCCTCCTTTTCTTGTCTTTCATAAAGACAGTGTTACCCTCAGGACAAGCCCATCTTTCATTCAGAAGGTAGTTAATGACCTCTCTCTCAATGAGGCCATCCACTTAACTGTTTTTTCCCAAACCCACAAGGAAGAAGTGAAAGAATATTTCATTCCCTGGATGTTCACAGACAAGTTAGATTCTACCTCCACAACACTTAAGTTTATCAGAAAGATTTAGCAACTTTTCATATCTTTCCACCCTAGAGCACTAAGGAAGGCTGTGTCCAAACGGATCATTTCCACTTGGATCTGCAAGGCCATTACCTTCTGCTACCAGCAACATGGTAAATCACTAAAGGGTACATTAAGAGCCCACTCCATTAGAGCCATGGCATGCTCCGGGGCTTTCTTCAAGGGCCTGGATACCCCGTCTATTCTGGAGGCAGCCACTTGGTCTTCAGTTCATACCTTCACCAAACACTACAAACTAGACCACATCTCAATGTCCAGGGCAGAGTTCGCTAGGGCTATCCTGCATGGATTCCTGGAATCTGCTGCCATACCAACCACCCTTTCTCAGTGGCACTCACCCATGTCTGAATTACTCTAACATAGGAATAGAAGGACATGAAAAGTTGTGTAAGAACTTACCATAACCATAGATGTCCTCTTCTGTGTTGCAGTATTCCTGTCCTCCCTCGTTCCCCTCTTATCAGCTATATTTTCCCTCTCTGGATGGCAGTGACTTGGTGTTGCCCTATTCGGACTGGCTTCGACTGGGGCCTTCAGTTCTGAGGGCTGGTGTGTGCTGATGTCACTTTTATGGCCCACATACCCTCGCCTAGACCTGATGTCTCGTGCACCCAGGAGAGACTGAAAGCTTTTTGATACTGGCCATACATACGCGAGACTAGAAGGTTAAACCCTTATGCAGAATACTGCAACATGGAAGAGAAAGGACATCTATGCTTATGGTAGGTTCTTATGCAACTTTTCTTTCAGCTTGCAGCAATTTCAAATTTCCTTGTGAGATTACACAATTCTTCCTTGGCTTCTACAAAAATTTGTGAAGTATTCCTGAAAGGTACTCTGTTGCTAAGTCTTCCTTTAAGGACCCTATTCCCCTGTGGGATTTAACTCTACTACTGCAGGCCCTGACTGAATTTCCCTTTGAGCCTGCAGCTAAATATGATTTAAAATGCCTGTCTTGGAAGACAGCCATCCTAATTGCTATAACCTCTGCCGGGAGAATGTCAGAGCTTCACGCTTCCTTTGTATGGAACGTGGTGTCAGATTCCAATATTAATCAAGCCATTCATCTGCAGTATTCTTTCCAGATTACAGTAACCAAGAGGAATTCTTGTTGCATTCATTGGATGTCCATAGACAGTTGCGCTACTATTTGCATTGTACAAATAATTTCAGGAAATCAGACCAGCTTTTCATTTCCTTTGTCCACCATAGTTTGGAGCAGCCTGTCAAAGTAACTATAGCCAGAGGATAACAGAAAGCATGTCTTTGCTGTATGCAAAATTGGATGTGCCCCTCCATAAAACTGAAAGAGCTCATTCTACCAGATCTGTGGCAACTTCCACAGTTTTTCAATGTAGCGCTTCCATGGATGATACTTGGTGTAATCCACATACCTTTATTAACCTCTACAAACTAGATCTGGTCTCAAGGGGAAGAACTGTGTTTGGCTCATTCGTTCTCAGAAACATCCTTCCTTAGAATGCACCTAGGGCTAAGGTAGCTGCGGACTCTGTCCCATACGTTGAGGATGAATGAAAATTGACATCAGATAGTTATGTACTCGCTATAAAGTTCCATCTGTGTTGCCAAATTTCATTCAGCCTCAACTCCCCACCCTGCAACCACCAGGCTCTGTCATGCACATTTGTGAGGACAGTCATCATCCCTTGCTCCTTGGATTTTAACTCCAGTGACGGCATCTTGCATACTTTGTTTATATTTCTTTTTTTCTCAAGCTATAAGTATTGTCTATGGTGAGAGGGCACCAGAACATTGTGGGTAGGGAAGAGCTTGAGAGTTTGTTGGGTTCTGTGAGCTTTAACAACAGAGTCTGATCAGAGTCCCATACATTGAGGCTAAATGAAAATGGGCAACACAGATGGAACGTTATGGTGAGTGCATAGCTTCTTTTTACGTAGAAATGTAATTTGTGCAGCAGTGCGTGCAAAATAATAGTCAGGAATGGAGTTTAATAAATGGCAAGAACTGAACAATATATGTAATGGAGTAAATAAAAAGTCTAATAAAACTGCTGCACTGCATGAAAATAATGGTCAGGAATGGAGTTTAATAAATGGCAAGAACTGAACAATATATGTAATGTTGGAGTAAATAAAAGTCTAATAAAACTACTGCACTGCATGAAAATAATGGAAAGGGTTTCTCTACAGCATTTATATATTTGTTTTGTTTGTATCCTTTTGTGTCTGCACTGTTTGTTTCTCAGGGTAGTTCAGTAGCTAGTTTTAGGTGAGGGTTCACTTTGCTTTCATTTGAGCTAGGCCACCTTTGGTGTTTAGCTATTAGGCAGCACTCCTGTTTTATCTGATAGCCTGAGGTGTATTCTCTGTGTAGTACTTCTATTACAAAGATGTGCATTTCTTTGAATTTGTGCAGAGCTGATAAAGCAGAGTTAATTTCCTGGCTGTGTTGGATTCTATAAATATCTGATATATAAACGGATAAATATACTTTTTTGGACTTGTTTTGCACTGTACAGTGTTTATATATTTGCTTTGTTGTTTGTCCTTGTTTTGTCTGCACGGTTTGTTTTTCCCACTCTCCCATTCAAGTGTTGTATTGTTAAACTTTGTGGCTTTGGAAGTGCCCACCCCTGCTGTTAATTTGATTTTAGACACTCCTCCCAGTCCCATCTCATTTGATCACTCGTGAGTACAGTAAGATCATTTGGGTATGACTACCCCCTTGCTTCTTTGACCTTGGACACTCCTCCCTGCCCTCTCTCATCAGCTCGGTGTACTGAGTACAGAGATAATTTGGGAAGGCCTAAACCCTTAGTTCTTTAATCTTGTACTACCTTTTGTTTCCTTCCTCTCTCTCACCACTTAATCAAAACAATTTAATTTTTTATACACTTTATTCAGCTGCTTTTACTGTAATTGTGTTCTTCATACTTTATTACTTTATTTTTGCTGTGTCCTTTTAAGTGTCCAAGTGATTTTATTCTGCTGCATTTGTTACTGCTTGTTAGTAGCCTGATAAAATGTATCTGTTCTAGCATCTTAGTTTTGGTTTTAGCACTTGTGCTTCAGGCCAAGTTACTTTACATTTAATAAGGTTCTTGTGGTATACACTCTTGTAGACTAACCCTTATCAAATCCCTCTCTCCATAAGTCCGCCAATTATTCAGAACACTTTTTAGGTAATTCTCATCAGATGTTCATCATGCATACAGCTGCAGTCATAACAGATGGGTTCTCCTGCCGTCAGGCGGGTCCTCGGTCGGCCGAATTCCAAAGTCTAGGTCCGGCGTTGGTTGTCGTCGCTTCTTCCCTGATGTCAGTGCGACAGGGGTATAAAAGAACCAGCAGACACCATTTTCTTCTGTCTTTCTTGCCACGCGGTGCCCGAAGCAGAAGCAGTTTGCAAGTGCCGGTCGGCCAGCTCCTGAAATTACGAAAATTTTGCAACCGAAGTCTTCTTGAAAGCTAAGTACCCCGTTGGGGAAACTTTTCTTGCCTCAGACCGATGTCAGACAAAGTTAATAATTGTATTTCATGTGGGAAGCAAATACCGCATAAGGATTTCCATTCCCTCTGTATTCCTTGTTTAGGCCCAGACCACGACGTCTCGGTCTGTCACTTTTGTGCTACATTTAACAAACGCACCATTAAGTGTCGGGCGGAGTTCGCCCAGCATTATTTTGGCAAAACATTTAACTATATTATGTCGTCGGATACTCCGACTCCAGTTTTGTCTAAAAAGCGCAAAGATAAGGACCGACACACGAGGTCCGTGGCCTCTACCGCCACCACGCCAAAGCCAACTACACGTGGTCCGGTTCTCAGCGAGGCGCCTACGCAGCCCCTGACTACAGATGACACTTCATTGGCCGTGTCTCCTGTGCCCGAGGTCGCAGGCTCCTCGGCCCACACCCCGACTACAGATACCGAAGCTACTCTTGGCAGTGAATCTCGAAATGTGGACAGGTCTACCCCCTCTCAAGGTGTCTTCAGACCTTTCTCTTCTTTTTCCATCAAGGCTTTCACCAAGTCAAAAGCAGCCATGCATTCTAAGAGACAAGCTACACAGGGCCCATCTCCAGGCCCCATGCCTAAAAAACAGATGCTTAAAATGGCAGAGGATTTAATTACTCTTATCAGGGGTTCTCAAACCCCCCCCCCCTGGACAAAAGGCCCAGAGTGGAGGAAGAATCCCTCTCCTTTGATCAGGGCTCCATTATATTGGAGCACTCTGATGAACAGGAAAATTCTTACTCCCCTTTTGAAGACTCTGATGCAGAGGAGTCCATTCCCTCTGTATCCCACCCAGAGGATTACTCATTTGGGGAAACTTTGCATACCTTAAGGCAACACTTCCACTGGGAAGGCCAAGATTATTCAGATTCCAAGAAAAGGCTTAGGGAATTTCTCTTGCTACCTCCGCACAGGCCTCTGGCTATTCCTCCCGTCTTGGACATACTAGATGATGTGTACTCGGAGGCCTGCCTTAACCCAGATTCTCTAGCTCCAGCCCCAGTCAAGCCTGACAGGTACTACAGGGTTCCTGACCCACACCAATTTCTATACAACAGCCATGCTGCTGACCCAGAAACCATCTCACAGGGCTCCAAGGGATTTAAGGCCTCCACTGCTAAAAATCCATTACCTTCCGAGAGAGATTCCAGACCCTTAGAAAGGTGGGGAAAAAAGGTATATACCTCGGCCACTTTAACCATGAGGGCATTAAGCTGTCAGTTCCATATGCTAAAGTACCATCAGTTTTTGTTATCACAATTGAGAAGTAAAATGTCACAACCTGAACAACCAGACTTGAAGGAGTTGCAGGATTTGATGCATAGTGCAGAACAAGTGGGTAAACATACCTTACAATGTGGTTTTGATGCTCTAGAGGCCTCATGTAGAGCTGCTGTTACAGGATCAGTCATACGTAGACATGCCTGGCTCAAGGAACAAACCTAACCAGCTCATGTCAAAGCTAAGTTACTAGATGCCCCTCTACAAAAGGATGTATTATTTGGTGCTAATGCTGAGGAGGTATTAAGGAAAATGGAGGAAAAGGCTAAATCAATGCAAACAGTGAAAGATTTTCTACAGGTACAACCCCCACGTTTCAGTAGAAATTGGCCTTCCAAAAATTGGTCCTTTCCAGCCACGGACAGACCCCCAAAGAGGTAGATACAGGTGCCCGAGGGGCAGAGGGCAAATCCCAAGGATCGTTTAGAGGCAGACAGTGGCAAGCTACTACACAGAGGTGGTGAGGATAACTTGCAACCATTCAGAAAGCAAGCCCAATGACTTTCCCCTTTGCATGCCAAGCAAGACTCAAATGGCAGCACCCTTAGGCGGAAAACTGGGATTATTTTCAAAAAATTGGCATAGTCACAAAAGACAAATGGATCCTGGACATTATAAACAGAGGCTACAGATTCCATTTTCACACCCTTCCAAAAATGAGAGGCATGCCAAACCTGCCACACAATCAAAGGGCAGAGGCACAAAGACAAATTTCAGATTCATGGACATGAAAGCTATTCAAGAGGTACCTACGCACGAATAAGGTCAAGGTTTTTATTCCAGACTATTCCTGGTGCCAAGGAAGGGAAAAGATTGGAGACCTATTTTGGACCTATCCATCCGAAACACATTTCTACTCGTACCAAAATTCAAGATGCTCACTCTACAGCAGCTTCTTCCCATGCTGGGCAAGGAGTCTTGGCTGGTATCATTGGACCTCAAGGAGGCATACCTGCATGTCCCAATCAGACATAATTGCAGAAGATGCCTCAGATTTCTTGCAGGTTCAACCCATTATCAATTCTATGCATTGCCCTTTGGCTTATCTACTGCGCCCAGAGTATTCACGAAATGCCTGGCATCAGTAATTGCCTACTGCAGACTTCAAGGGATACAAATGTACCCCTATTTGGACGACTGCCTGATCCAAGCGGACAGCAAGCACATTATTCTGAAACATCTGGCTTATGTAATAATGTTGTTGAATTCTCTGGGATACACAGTCAACAGAAAGAAATCAAGGCTAATACCCTCTCGGAAAATAATTTTCCTGGGTGCCAACTTGGACACAAACACCCAGATGGCCTACCTCACGCCAGAGAAGCAGGGGCAACTAACTCAATACTTAAGAACACTAGCAAATTGCACCAGGCTGACTGCAAGGAAAATCCTGCAGGCTCTGGGATTCATGGCATCTTGCATCTTACTATTCCCATATGCAAAGCTGCATATGAGGAAACTTCAATGGTACCTGAAAAACCTATGGTCTCAACACAGCCACAGTTTGGAAACAATAATACCACTAATTCCATGTCTTCAAAAGGAATTTCTGTGGTGGGCTCGAGCATGCCAAACAAATACAGGTCTCCCATTCAGCAAGCCTCAGGCAAATCAAGTCATCACAACAGACTCCTCGGACTACGCCTCGGGGGCGCACATGACAGATAGGTGCATTCAGGGTAAATGGTCCCAAAAAGAAAACCACCTTCACATCAATCAAAAGGAAATGCTAGCAGTAATAAATGCTATTATAGCTTTCAAAGACCTTCTGCAACCAGGTCAACTATTGATAAGGACGGACAACACCACAGTAATGTGGTACATAAACAAACAGGGGAGGAACCCATTCATACCCCCTATGCAGACTGGCCATGTCTCTTTGGAACATGGCCCTGGACTTACAAATCGAACTACAAGCACAGTACTTGCCAGGCAAGGAAAACATGCTGGCAGACAACCTAAGCAGAAATATGACAGATCCACACGAATGGAAGTTGCATCCTCAAGTTTTTACAGAGATAATTCAAGCATGGGGAAGGCCAGACATAGATCTCTTTGCCTCCCACAAAAATCACCAATTGACAAAATTCTGCTCAAGGATTTTTCATCCAAAGGCCTGGAGAGTGGACGCTTTCTCTTTCAGTTGGACATCAATGACAGTTTATGCCTTCCCACCTCTTCCTCTGCTGCCCAAAGTTCTATTAAAGACCATAACAGACAGACCAAAGATGATTCTCATTGCTCCAGACTGGCCAAGACAACACTGGTACCCACTCCTGAGGAGCCTGGCGCATTCCCCACCATGGACCCTGCCTCTAATGCCTCTTCTTCTGACTCAGCACAGCTTCAAAACTCTTCACAGTCAGCTAAAAACACTCAATCTAGCCGCATGGAAGATTCCTTAGCATCACAACAGACCCTACTCTCCAAGGAGGTGCAGGATGTCATTTTGGAGGCCAGAAGGCCGTCTACTAGAAAAGCTTACTCCGCAAAATGGAAACGGTATTGTGTCTGGAATGAGAAAAAGGGCCAGGATCCTGGAAAACTGAATTTACCTCAAATATTAGTGTCTAGCTGAGCTGCTAAGCAGTGGACTTTCATTCTCCTCCATCGAAATCCATGCCTCAGCCATTTCTGCAGAATACAACACTGATCCACCCTTATTCTCTCACCCCCTCTTAAGACAGTTCCTCAGAGGGGCTAAGAATCTAAAACCCCCAAGGAAACAACCAATTCCTGCTTGGGATCTCAATTTCATTCTAGAGAAACTGACCTTGCCTCCTTTTGAGCCAGCTGCCTCATCAGATTTGCAATGTTTGTCCTGGAAAACAGCTTTCCTTCTGACTATTACCTCAGCTCGTAGGGTATCGGAACTACAAGCTCTCATGGCTGTGCAGCCTTTTATCATCTTCCATCAGGACAGAGTTTCCTTACGAACCAACCCGTCCTTTATTCCAAAAGTGGTATCCAGGGTAGCTTTGAATCAGGCTATACACTTACCTACCTTTTATCCTAATCCTCAAAACAAAGGGGAGAGATTACTACATTCCTTGGGCATCCACAGACAACTGCGTTATTATTTGGACAGAACAAAGCCTTTCAGAAAATCAGAACAGCTCTTTGTGTCCTATGCTATAGGAGCTCAAGGAAAGCCAATTTCCAAACAGACAATCTCAAAATGGATGGCCCACTGCATACGCTTTTGCTATTCTTTTCATGGCAAAACTGTACCTACAGGCATCAGATCTCACTCCACAAGGGCCATGGCTACCTCTGCAGCTTTTCTCAGAGGAGTTCCTACCAAAGATATTTTGGAAGCAGCCACTTGGAGTTCTGTGCATATCTTCTCCAAGCACTACCACCTTCCACTATACTCCAAATCTAGAGCGGGCTTTGCCACTGCAGTCTTGAAGGGCATCCTGGCTCCTCCTAGTTCCACCTAGTGCCTATCACCCCTTTCTTAGCTTTGGGATTCTACCCATCTGTTATGACTGCAGCTGTATGCACGATGAACATAGTACAGTTTTGTACCTACCATAAATGTAGATGTTCGAGTGCTAATACAGCTGCAGTCCAGGTTTCCCTCCCTCCTTCCCATCTTGGGACAGGCCTATTGGCTAACATCTCCTCATGCAACCTGATTGGGGTATTCATTCTTGATGTATTTGCTTGCACTACTGTATTGATTATATGTCATTGCTTTTATTGCACAAATTTATGTATTGCCTTCCTTCTGGGGGCACCTGACATCTGGGGCAAGAAAAACTGAAGAAAATGGCGTCGGCTGTTTTTTTTTATACCCCTGTCGTACTGACGTCAGGGAAGAAGCGACGACAACCGATACCGGACCTAGACTTTGGAATTGGGCCGACCGAGGACCCGCCTGACGGCAGGAGAACCCATCTGTTATGACTGCAGCTGTATTAGCACTCGAACATCTACATTTATGGTAGGTACAAAACTGTACTTTTCTCCTGCCGTCCTGATCGACATGGGCATACTGATAGTGTAGCAACTGCCTCATGTTTACTGACATCCCTCTTTTCCTAGCAAATAATTCTTCTGCATCAGTAACCTGGAGTCCATGCTCTCTCGTGTTATGGTCAGTACTCCTGACAAAGAGGAGATTGCCAGCACAAACACCACACCCCGCACGGGGTTCGCAACACCAGGGCGACAGGGATCAGTTTTTCGGCAAGCCCTACCAGCACTCCTAAAAGGAGGCCCAACTGTCCTACTCTGGAGGCAGTCAGTAGGGTCACTTGTCTTTCTATCCAGACGCCTGGCTAAATCCAAAGGCTGCAGGGAAAGTCACCCAGCCAGTCCCAACAGACCAAATAGGATCCGGAACCTACTCCAGATTCTTTTTAGTTCCAAAGAAAACTGTGGACTGGAGACCCATTTTGGACCTCATCAGACTAAATTTTGTAAAGAAGTAGTTCCGTATGGTCACGCTTCAGTCGATTCTTCTGTTCCTAGGAACGGGTGATTGGATGTGCTCTATAGATCTCAAGGATGCATGCTATCATATCAAAATGGCCAGACCATCCAGAGATCACTTGCGTTTCTGGCTGGGAGCTAGTCACTCCCAGTTCCATGCACTGCCCTTTGGTCTCACAACAACCCCCCAGAGTGTTTACCAAATGCATGGCAGTTGTTACGGCTCACCTGAGGCATCTAGGAGAGTGTTTCTGTATCTGGACGACTGGCTCCTCATCGCCACCTCCAGGCCTCAACTAATTCAATGCAGTGATCCACACTCTCAATCTGTGCTCTGTTAGGAATAACTATAAATTTTGACAAATCTACGTTGTCACCATCGCAGCGTATCTCCTTTATTGGAGCAGACTTAAGACACCACCACTGCCATGGTAAAATTGCCCCTGGATAGAATAGTTACTCTTCGGCAACAGTTAACAGACATTCTGACGAGCAAACAATTACCAGCCTTTCAAGTGTTGAAACTACTAAGTACTATGGCTGCAGCTGCAACGCTCATAGCAGTTCCTCTGGGGCATATGCACATGAGAATATTTCAATGGTTACTCTTCACCCAGTGGTCTTACCAACAACTTCTGATGTTATTCTTTATAATGATTACAGATTCATGCAGAAAGGATCTTTATTGGTGTTGACCAGCCATCATGTAACAGTAGGTTGCCCTTTTATTACCCCGCCATCAGCCACAGTGACCACGGATGCTTTTCTGATAGGGTGGGGGGTTCTTTTTCAGGGAAGAACAGCCCAAGGCACCTGGTCAGAGACAGAGTCATAGTTGCACATAAATGTCCTGGAGTTGAGAGCGGTACTTTTGGCATTGCAGTATTTCCATCACTCTACCTCTGGGGACGATTGCAATCCAGACCGACAGCATGTCTGTGGTCTGGTACATTAACAAGCAAGGGGGAACCAGATCTTACTCCTTATGTCGAGAGGCCCTGAGAGTTTGGCAGTGGGCTGTATCCACCGGGCACTTTCTGATAGTAATGCACATCCCGTGGAAATCCAGCGGGATTGTGGACAAACTGAGCAAAGCTATTCTGATGCTGCACGAGTGGTCCCTCTAAAACAAAGTTGCGGAGAAGATTTTCTGCAGATGGGGCCAACCTTGCTGCGACTTGTTTGCATCCCCTATGAATGCGAAATGCAGACGCTACTTTGCCCTGAATTCCCCACCAGGGAACAGCCCAAGGGACTTGCTCGTACACGATTGGCCCCTGGGGCTCATATATGCCTTTTCACCTATTCCCTCGATTCCAAAATTCTTGCAGAAAGCCAAACCCTGGGGAGGACGGCAATTTTAAGAGCCCCGTTTTGGCCTTGACAGATTTGGTCCCCCTTCCTTCGACTCTACCAACTGGAGGAACCTTGGATTCTGGACCCATTTCCAGATCTACTGACGCATTCGTCAGGGGCCCTTCATCCTTCTCTTCATTCCCTCAGATTGACAGCTTGGCTGCTCCAATTCTCAACTTTTGCCAGGTCACACGATTTCTCCTTGGAGGTACAGTATATTCTTGTATCCTCAAGCTTCCACCAGAAAGTTGTACGCCAATAAATGGAAGCGGTTTGCCTTTTGGGCTTCCCAAAATAATAATAACCCTTACGTCACCCCAATTATTAGCATTTTGGAATTACTGAGTAAGCTTTTTAAGTAAGGTGCTGCAGCTGCCACTATACGAGTTCAAATGTCTGCAATTCTGAATTTTCACCTCAGATCTGAAGGTTCTAACCTAATGTCTCAGACTCTGTAGGGCCTTCCTAAAGGGCACCATACATTATAGACCGCCTATTAGACAACCTTTTATTCCCTGGAATCTGAATTTTGTGTTGTCATGGATTTTGATTTTGAGCCTGCATCATCTTGTCATTTGAAATTTCTGTCTTTGAAAACTCTTACTGGTAGCCATTACCTCAGCACGTAGAGTGTCCGAACTTCAGGCTCTATCAAACCACCATATTTGTTGTTTCATCCTGACAGAATGTCACTGAGGACTAACTCTTCCTTCCTTCCAAAGGTGTGTTAGGAAGCTAACCTGAATCAAACTATTGAACTCAACTTTCTTCAGTAACCATTCTAACAAGTTGGAGTATATGTTGCGTAAGCTTGATGTTCACAGGCAATTAAGATTCTCTTTGGACAGAACAAAAGAATTTAGGAAATCAGAACAACTCTTTGATGTCCTTCAAGGATGCATCTGCAGTCCTAACAAATGGGCTGTCCTGGCCTCAGGCAGCCCTTCGGTCGGCCGGATTCCAAAGTCTGGGTCTGGCCTCGGCTGATGTCGCACTTCACCCGACGTCATAGCTGCAGTTCAGCGGGTATAAAGGCATCAGCCGACGCCATTTTCCCCAGTCTTTCTTGCCGCGTGGTGCCCGAAGCAGAAGCTGTTCGCAAGTGCCGGTCGGTCAGAACCAGAGATTACTACTACCGAAGACTTCTAAAAAGCTAAGTACCCCGTTGGGGACTCTTTCTTGCCTCAGCCGATGTGAGAAAAAGTGAATAACTGTTTAACTTGTGGGAAACAAATACCTCATAAAGATTTCCACTCTTACTGCCTACCTTGTTTAGGCCCAGACCATGACGTAGCAGCTTGTCTAGCCTGTGCTTCCTTCAACCGACGGACACTTAGACGTCGGTCGGAGTTTGCAGAGGAGTTTTTCGGCTCCGCTTTTGCTTATATCATGCCGTCGGAGACTCCGACTTCACATTTAGTTAAAAAGCGTAAGGAAAAGGACCGACACTCACGGTCCGCGGTTTCGGCCGAAACCGCGGCTAAGCCAACCGCGAGTGTCTCGGTTTCGACTGAAACCGAGTCCGCGGTTCTTCCTTCAGCCGAAAGCATACCTCCTACTACGGAGGCCTCTTCCAGCATGGCTGAATCTGCTATGGAAAATCCACCTGCTCTTACAGTTTCTCAGGATTTATCAGATACTATCCCCTTAGATGTATCTACTCCTGCACGTGGAGCTGCTAGGCCCCCTGCATCCATGTCAATTAAGGCTTTTGCCAGGGCCAAAGCAGCAAAATCTTCAAAGGCCATACCTGCTAAAACCCCCTCTCACAGGCCTAGCACTAATACTCAAATGCTTAGTCTAGCAGAGGATCTCATTTCTTTGATCAGGGGAACCCAGTCTCACCCTGACAGGGCCTCTCACCCACCTCCAGAGAAGAGACCTAGAGCGGAGCCCCCTGAGCCAGTTTCTTCAGATTATTCCTCTGATGATTCAGACAATACAAATCCTCCAGAGGGCCCTTACTCTCCATATGAGGACTCTGATGCAGAGGATTCCATACCTTCTGCCTCTCCTCCTGAGGAATTTTCTTTTGGGGAAACCTTGCATGCTATGAGGGAACAATTTCAATGGCAGGGCCAGGATTTTTCAGACTCTAGGAAAAGGCTTAGGACCTTTCTGCATTTACCACAGCATAGGCCTTTAGCTATTCCTCCAGTACTTACAGTTGTGGATGATGCATTTAATGATGCTTGTACTGCCCCTGACTCACTGCCTCCGGCCCCTGCTAAGCCCGACAGATACTACAGGGTTCCGGACACACATTATCATTTGGCTCCTATAGCAGATCCTGAAACTATTTCACAGGGCCCCAAAGCTGTAGCAACTGCCTCTGCCAAAAACCCCCTCCCCTCTGAAAGAGAATCTAGGGCATTGGAGAGATGGGGTAAAAAAGTTTATACTTCTGCTACTCTTTTGGCTAGGGCCTTAAACTGTCAATTCCACATGATTCAGTATCAGGAATTTCTGTTAGATCAGCTCACTAAAAAACTGTCCTCGCCTGAGCCTTTAGACTGTAAGTCCCTTCAGGATTTGGTGCATAACACTCAGCAGGTCAGTAATCATTCCTTAAAATGCGGCTATGATGCACTGGAGGCTTCCTTTAGATCAGCTATGACTGGCACAGTGATCAGAAGGCATGCATGGTTAAAAGAGCAATCCTTACCAGACCATGTAAAGTCAAAACTTCTGGATGCTCCCATGGAAAAGCACAGTTTGTTTGGTTCCCCTGCACAGCAAGTGTTGAAGAAGGTGGAAGAAAAAGCTAAATCTGTCCAGACAGTAAAGGATTTCTTACAGGTCCAGCCTCCGAGATTTAGTAGGAACTGGCCTTCCAAGAATTGGTCCTTTCCAGAAACCACCAGAGCACAGAGAAGCAGAAATAGACGCCCTAGAGGCAGAGGTCAATCCAGAGGTGCCTACAGGGGACGTCAGTGGCAGCCCAACAGCCAGAGAAGTACTGCCACAGATCCAGCCACTACCACTTCCACAGGACATTCACAGTGACTTGGCTCTGAAACCGCCTACCAGGGAACAACTGGGAGCACCCTTAGGCGGAAAGCTAGCCTTATTTTCAGTAAATTGGCATTACATTACAGGAGACAAATGGATTTTACAGACAATAGACAAAGGCTACAGGTTTCACTTCCATACTCTTCCAAGGAAGAGAGGAATGCCAAACCTACCTCCAAACCAAAGGACGAACCGCTCTACAGCAAATAGACCACTTACTAAGGATGAGAGCTATAGAAAAGGTACCGGCCTTGGGACAAGGCTTTTTATTCAAGGCTTTTCCTGGTATCAAGAAAGGAAAATCAATGGAGACCTATCCTCGACCTGTCCGCTCTAAACACATATCTCATTGTTCCAAAATTCAAGATGCTGGGCAAGGAGTCTTGGCTGGTGACTCTGGATCTCTAGGAGGCATACCTGCACGTCCCCATACGACCAAATTGCAGAAGATGCCTCAGATTTCTTGCAGGATCAGAGCATTATCAATTCTCAGCATTGCCTTTTGGCTTATCTACTGCGCCCAGAGTATTCACAAAATGCCTGGCATCAGTAATTGCTCATTGCAGGCTCCAGGGAATTCAAATTTATCCATACCTGGACGACTGCCTGTTACAAGCGGACAGCAAGGACAAATTAATAAAAGATTTGAAAAAGGTTGTTCACCTGCTGCAAGCCCTGGGATACACAGTCAACACAAAAAAGTCAAGGCTGATACCATCCCAAAGGATAACCTTCTTGGGTGCAGAACTGGACACATCAAACCAGATGGCATTCCTCACAGCAGAAAAACAGAAGCAGCTACCACTCTATTTCATGGCATTGACAACGCAGAACCAGCTTACAGCAAGGAAAATACTGCAAGCCCTGGGTTACATGGCATCCTGCATAATATTAATTCCACATGCCAGACTACATATGAGGAAGTTGCAATGGTGTCTGAGGAATTTATGGTCTCAGCACAAGCACAGCCTAGAAACCCAAATTCCAATAATTCCATGCCTGAAACAAGAATTCCAGTTGTGGGCCCAGGCCTGTCAATTGAACAAAGGACTGACCTTCCACAGGCCTCACCCAAGCCAGACTATCACCACGGACGCCTCAGACCTCGGTTGGGGGGCACACATGGTGGACAAGTTTATACAAGGCTTATGGACTCAAGACCAGATGAACCTTCACATAAATCAAAAAGAGATGCTGGCAGTAAAACAGGCAATCCAGACATTCAGACCATTCCTTCAACAGGGTCATTTGCTGATAAGGACGGACAACACCACAGTTATGTGGTGTATCAACAAGCAGGGAGGCACACATTCTTATCCTCTATGCCGGATGGCAGTGGACCTCTGGAATTTGGCCCTGAGCTTCAACATTCAGCTCCAGGCCATATTTGTGCCAGAAAAAGAAAACATACTAGCAGACATCTTAAGCAGAACCACCACGGATGCCCACGAATGGATGCTGCATCCAGACATCTTCAAAACCATCACAAGGAAATGGGGACTGCCAGAAATAGACCTGTTCGCGTCCCCACACAACCACCAATTGAAGAAATTCTGCACAAGGACATACCACCCACTTGCTTGGAGGGTGGACTCCCTATCTTTCAGTTGGGAAAACCTGACAGCATATGCATTCCCACCTCTTCCTTTGATGCACAAAGTGCTGCTGAAGATCAAAGAAGAACACCCGAGGGCCATCTTGATAGCTCCAGACTGGCCGAGACAACATTGGTACCCACTACTGAGGAGTATGTCCCGGGAACACGCATGGCCTCTACCCCAACTACCTCTACTGCTAACACAGAACAACTTCAAAATCTTGCATCCAAACTTGAAAACACTACGACTAGCTGCTTGGAACATTACATAAGGCAAAATAACCCAGATTTATCTCAAAGGGTTAAAGACATTGTCTTGGAGGCTCGCAGACCCTCAAGGAAAACTTATTCAGCAAAATGGAAAAGATATCTCATTTGGAGTGAAACAAGAGGATTAGATGCATCATTGGCAAACATAGCTAACATCCTGGAATACTTAGCAGAGCTTTTCCACAATGGTCTGTCTTACTCCTCCATTAAGATTCATGCATCAGCAATTTCAGCAGAATACAACATGGATCCTCCAGTCTTTTCTCAACCTTTACTCAGGCAGTTTCTCAGAGGAATTAAAAATGTAAAGCCACCAAGGAAACCACCATTGCCTACATGATACTTGAACCTTGTGTTAGAAAAGTTAACACTTCCCCCTTTTGAACCAGCAGCAACAGCAGAATTACAGTACTTATCTTGGAAAACTGCATTCCTGCTTGCAATCACTTCAGCTAGAAGGGTTTCTGAATTACAGGCATTGATGGCAGTACAACCCTTCCTTATCTTCCATCAGGATAGAGTGTCCATGAGAACTAATCCTACCTTTATGCCAAAGGTGGTCTCCAGGGTATCATTAAACCAAGCAATACACCTACCAACATTCTTCCCCAACCCACAGAACAGGGGGGAAAGATTGCTGCACACTTTGGATGTACACAGACAATTGCGCTACTACCTGGACAGAACCAAGAACAATAGAAAAACTGACCAGCTTCTGGTAGCATATGCAACAGGAATGGAAGGAAAAGCAATTTCAAAACAGACAATCTCAAAATGGATAGGAAATTGCATTAGATTTTGTTACTCTTTTCATGGAAAGGCAACTCCAGAAAACATCAGACCTCACTCCACAAGGGCTACAGCCACTACTACAGCTTTCCTACGAGGAGTGGCTACCAAAGACATTTTAGAGGCTGCTACTTGGAGCTCCGTGCATACATTTGCCAAGCATTATAATCTACCTTTATACTCCAGATCCCGAGCAGGTTTTGCCACTGCTTTTTTGCAAGGGATCTTAACTACACCATAAACTCTTAGTGCCTCCTTAGTGCCTCCCCCAGTTTGGCTATGGTATTCTACCCATTTGTTAGGACTGCAGATGCATCCTTGAAGGACATAGTACAGTTTTATACCTACCATAAATGTAGATGTCCGAGAGGTATGCATCTGCAGTCAGGATTACCCACCCTCCTTCCCCTCTGTGGTACTCCTAGGGTAATTGCCCATCTTGTAGCTAGCTGGGGGAATCTATTATGGTGTATTTGTTTGTATATATGTATATACATGTTTATTTCTATTTGCTCTCTATTGTTTGGAATTATTTGCATTTATCCAAATTTAACCTTCCTAGAGGGCACCTGGCATCTGGGGCAAGAAACACTGAGGAAAATGGCATCGGCTGATGCCTTTATACCCGCTGAACTGCAGCTATGACGTCGGGTGAAGTGCGACATCAGCCGAGGCCAGACCCAGACTTTGGAATCCGGCCGACCGAAGGGCTGCCTGAGGCCAGGACAACCCATTTGTTAGGACTGCCGATGCATACCTCTCGGACATCTACATTTATGGTAGGTACAAAACTGTACTTTTCTCGTGTTCACCCAAAGAAACCAGTATCATAGGTTCATAGGTTCATACTAGGCTATCTGCCCAAGGGCATTTATAAGCCTAGCCCAGAGTTTTGTGGCTTTCGCCATCCCTTTAGTTTGAGGGGTACTATGCCCATTATTTTGCTGTGCCTCTGTCAAGCAGTGACACTGAGGTAATCCCTGGGGTATATCCGCGATCTCCCATCCATTGGTCAAGATTTCTCTTGAACAAGGTCAGCGAGGTGCTCTGCCTCACATGTACCGGGATTTTGTTCCACAGCATAGGGAGTCTCTGGGTGATGAATCTGTCCCTCCAGCACGTCCTATTAATAACCGTGTCAAGGTTTAAGTCTCCTGCCCTTGTAGTTCTGAGGAATCTAGATTTTTTGAGGTGAAGCATGTTCATCAATTCCGGGTTGGACATGGCCTTGTATGTCAGGCACAGGTCACCTCTGAGCAGAGGGTAAGCGACTGAATAGAGCTGGAGTTCCTTCAGTCGGGCAGCATAGGACATATTTTTGAGACCCTTTATTCTTTTGGTGAGGAACTTTTGGGGCCTTTCCAGTTGCAGGTGTCGGGTCAGATACATTCCAAATGGGGCATTGTACTCAAATCATTGGTCTGATGAGTGATGAGTACAGGGGGATGATGACCTCCCTTGATCTAGATGTAAATCCCTTCATGATCAGGTGGGCAATGTAGAAGGTCTTCCTAACTACTTTAGCAACGTGAGTGTCAAACGAAAGGTTACTGTCAACCTGGTTCCCCAGATCCCTGATAACCTCTTCTGTGCTTAGTGGGTTGCCACCTATATGGTAGTTGGGGGTAACCTTGTTTTTCCCGAAGGGCATGACTATGCATTTTTTGGCGTTTAACTTTAGGCCATGGCTCTGGCACCAGTTATCCGTTTCTGAGACCCTTCTGAAGGATATCTGTGTCAGATGTGTTCTCGACTATGGCGCCCAGTTTGCAGTCATCTGCAAACTTTGTCAGCCATAACCCTCCTGTGTTTGCTTGTACTTCTGAGAAGTAGATGCCGAACAAGAGTGGGCCCAGGATTGAGCCCTGCGGGACACCACTTGTGACAGGCTTTGAGTCTGACATGGCGCCAGCAACTCTGACCCTGTGGGTTCTGTCACTTAGCCAGTTTGCAACCCATCTTGTGACGTATGAGTTTACATTTAGGCTGATGAGTTTTTCAATGATACCTGAGTGGGGTATTGTGTCGAAAGCCTTTGCCAGGTCGAGGTAGGCTGTGTGGACTGCCTTTCCCTCATCAATGGCCTTGGTGACAGTTTCGAAAAAGTCAAAACCAAGTTTAAAAGGCATGATCTGCCTTTGACAAATCCAAACTGGGTTGGATACAAAGTCTGCAAGTCCCCTATGTCTTTATTTATGAGTTCCATTATGATCCTCTCCATAGCTTTGCAGATCAGGCTTGTCAAGCTGATGGGGTGGTAATTTCCAGGGTCGGTGGAGGCACCGCCTTTGTGAAGTGGGACCACAGTTGCCGTACGCCACTCCTTGGGTACGTATCCTGAGGTGAGGCTAAGATTAAACAGCTGCCCTAACTGCGGGTTTAATTCCTCATTGAGTTCATGGAGCACACAACCGGGGACACCATCTGGTCCCATGGATGCTGTGTTTTTCGCCTTGGAGAGAGCAGTTCTCACCTGGGCGTTAGAGATGTTTGGGGGGCTACAATCCCTTGGTATAGATATCTCTCCGTTTGGGGGGGGGGAGTTTGCACTGAACCTGTCAGCCAGTATGTTGGCAATGTCTGTAGGTTCAGTGATTTTTACATGATTTTGAACTAATTCTGAGCATATCTGGGAGTTTCCACCCAGGTTTCTAACATAGCTAAAGAAGGCCTTATGATTGTCTTTTGAGTTCTTAGCGATTTTTCTCTCAAAATTTGCCTTGGATGATTTTATAAGAGATCTTAGTTTTTTACTTATAATGATTAAAGGTGTCTTCCCTTTTAAGGATTTTGCTCTATCTTGTAGTAGCTTCCTCCTTTTGTTGTAGAGCTTGTTTATGGCTGGGGTCCATCAGACTGGACGCTTGCCTTTGGTACAAAGAGTCTTTGTTTTGTTTGGCATTGCCTGATCCATGCAGTCCTGTAGGTGCTGGTAGAAGGCATTTGTAAGTGATTCAGCGGCTTGAGTAATGGTTTCCGCAGGCTCGGGGGCCTTAAAAGAGACCACACTAGTCTTTAGAAGTGTGAAGTCGGCTTTTGAGAAGTTCTTCACTGTCGTCTTTTTTTTATCTCAGGTGGGGGTGGGATGTGGACTTCCAGTGAGATTAGTTTATGATCTGATCTCACCAGTGAGGGGTATACTTTCGGTGTTGAACATTGTGACCCCATGTTCGTGATGATGAGATCTAGTATGTTTTCTCCTCTTGTGGGGATGGTGACTAGTTGTTCCATGGCATTTGAGTTTATGAACTCTAGGAACCTTTGGGCTAGAGTGTTGGGGCTTGAGTAGTGATCCCAGTCTATATTCGGGTAGTTGAAGTCACCTAGTGTGATGGTATTTGGAGATACATTTATCCCCTCCAGTGTTTTCAGGAAAGCTATGTGAGGTTCCTGAGTTTGAGAGGGTGGCCTGTAACATGCTACAAGTTGCAGAGCAGTCTTGCCTATGGTTAATTGCACCTGGATGGTCTCCGATGCATCGTGCGTTGCCACCAACCTTGAGGTGTGGGTGTCTTTGATGAATATGGACACCCTTCCTCCTTTCTTGGTGTTGTCCGGATTTTGCGGCCGGAACGCGTGATATGAGGTAAAATCTGATAGTGCCGGGGTGCTTTCAGGAGCCTTGAACCAGGTTTCAGTCACAGCACAGACATCGATGTTCTCCATACTGAGAAGGGCCTCGAGTGCGTGCATCTTGAGGTTGAGACTTCTGGCATTGAGCAGCATTACCCTTAGTTTTCTTTTTTTGTGTTCTAGGGTGGTAGGTTTAGAATTTGAGCTTGCCTAAAAAAAGCACTATGGGGGTGGCAAGAGCCTTTGCCAATATCCAGAAGCCCAGGGGTGACAGGTGCAAGCCGTCCCTTGCGAAGCAGCGTGGCTTGTCCAGCATGTCATCTCAGGCAGACAGACATTGGATCCCCTTAGAATGACACCAGAGTTTAAGCCAATTATTAAAGCTGGTCATCTTGTCTCTGTATTGTGGCATCATTCTTGGTGAAGGTAGGATACTGCTCAAGGTCAGGGTCATACCTGCCTGGGCTACATAATCAGAGAGCTCCTCTATGTCTCTTTTCATGTAGTCCATGGAGGGTACGTCTCAGGTCGTTCACACCAGCGTGGACAATGACTGAGTCGTACTTGTACCTGCTGTTGAGAGACCTGAGTGCTTGCGTTATGTGGCAGATTCTAGCGCCCGACAGGCAGCTTACTGTGACCTTCTCCTTACTCAATCTGGTGAGCGGGACTATGGAGTCACCAATGACGAGTGTGTCTGGCATTGTGTTTGGCCTTAAGGGCTGTGACTGGCACACTGACTGTGTGGTCTATGTGTTGTGTCCTGAGGTGGCAGTTGTTTGGGTGTCTGCTTTGGTGGCCTCTGCAGTTTTGGTAGATTTTTGATCAGAGCCTCCGAGTATGTCTTTGTGTGTTTATGTGTATGAGTTGAAGTTGTGATGGTACTGTGAGAGACTGGGATTGTGGTGTGTGTGGTTACCTTCTCCTCCTGTCTGGTCTTGCCAGTCTTAAGTTGAGAGAGCTCAGCCTCCAGTTTGGCTATATAGTTGCATCTCTCGCATGTATTTGTGTTTTGTGGGAGAAGGAGAGGGTTGTCTGTGTACATGAGGCAATTGTAACACTGCCTCAATATTCCCAGATTCACCAGCTGAGCAGGAGAGGACACTAGCAACTGATCCCTCGACATGCTAGAAGGAATAGACAAAAAACTTTAAAAAGACTCCTGGGGATGTGGGTGATCGAAAAGGGGTTTTTAGGCTGATGGGGTACTATGTATAATAAAAAGTGCTATATCAAGTAAAAAATACTTTAGGAGCAAGTGCTAGGCTTTACAGATAGAGAATAGTCTACTTAGGAGTCAAGTAGAGCTGAACTTTTTAGATATAGAATGCACTGGTTTGATCAGCAGTACAGTTAAAGGAAGGCTGTTTTAAGGGAAAATTTGAAGAGTGGACTTTAGGTAGCCCGAATAGTTTAACCTTGATTAACCGCCGCTGCTCTTGTGTGCTCCTGTAGCAACTCCGCGCTAACGCGCGCTTTAGCGTGCTTTATAGCAGGAGGTTGAAAAGAGCTAGGAATTGAATCAAAATGGCCAATGGACTACTAGTTTCTGGCTGATACCACTCCGAAATGGACAAATAGGCTGCTCAGTGCTTCCCACTCCCACTGGTAAACAAAGAAGCTTCCCTTCTCCAAATATGGATATGGAACAGTTTCAGGAACCAAGACAAAGCCCAGGGATCAGCAAACTCTGATACTGGACTATTCTAGTTCAGGCAAGGCGGGAAAACAAGAGATATATATATTTTTTTTTTCAACAGAGAAGGGAAAAAAAAAACAGACAATAAATGCTTTTAAATGCTATGAATCGGTTAGCGCACTTGAGTGTGTAGCCTACAGATACAATTTGCAACAATTAGAAACTTTAAAGTGCAAAAACAGTTTAGACACAGAAAATCACTAAATGCAGTAGCAAACAGGCGAAAATGCAGTCGCTAGACAGTAAACAGTAGAAAAGCCACAGTAGAAAAGTTACTCTTTCCAAATGGCTAACTGCATAAAATTCACATTCTTCAGTGAGTCATCCATTAGAACATAGAGTGAAAGCGCATTCCACTAGGGCTGTTTCTACTTCCTCGGCTTATGTGGCTAGGCTGCCATTGGACAATATATGTGCAGCTGCCACTTGGTCTAAGCCGCATACCTTCATCACGCATTACAAAGTAGATAGGGCCTCCAGAGACA